>NC_133285.1:9383952-9429715 GCF_005239225.2 Populus alba | reverse complement strand
AATATTTTCGTAGGCCTCCAAAAAATAAAAACAAAAACAAAGAATACTAATTTGATCTAGTGAAATAAACCTTAACTTGAAAGTCATAATTAGAATCTCACAAGTTGGCAACGGGGAAAGGTAAGAAAAAACAAGTACTTTTTTTTTAAAAAAAAAAAAATTATCATTAGCAAGGGGATAAGTTAAAACACACAAGGTGAAAAGAAAAAACAAAATCCATCGAGGAAATCGGGTATGCTTATCAAGCCACTAATAAAGTATACTTTCTTTTTAGGATTTGATAGTACCAGAGGTGATGGGTCCAAGTAAGACATTTCTTGTATATTTCACAAATATCTAGCCAAAGATCTGGTCAAGGATATGGTTTTGGAGTCGTTGAACATGTTCCATAAAGTATGATCCAATGTTTAGGTGAAGTTATGACCATTTATTGTTATCCTTTTAATTGGGTTAGGGCAAGCCATAATCAAACCCAACTAGATTGCTTTGATTCAGTCTTTTCAATCCGATTTACCCATCAACCTTTTGTATGATTGTTACTTAGTGTTTAATGTTAAAGTAACCCTTAAGTAGTGTGACCTCTCGAACAATGTGAACCTTAAATAATTTTACCCCTCACCATTAGGAATTTCTATCCTGCATGATTACCTTGTAATTGACTATATAATATGCCACATTTCATGATATTAGGACCTCCAAAAATTAAAGAGAAAATTGAAAAGCTAACTAAGCTAAACAATGCCTTTCTCTTTAATTTAAGAGTCGGTAAAAGTAGTCGTTATCTAGTCATTAAAGGAAACTATAAGCTATAAAACAAACACTAGTTCCAGATATTTAAGTAAGGAGTTAATTACTACCCAAAAAAAACTGATGCACCTTCACCACATTCTTTCAAACAAAATATTACATTTGTTATGTGTTTTCTCATAAATTTATTTTTAGAATGACATTGCATATTCAAGTTATTTTATGAGTTTCATCTCGTAATATATTTTAATTTATTTCTAATTATTTTAAAAAAATGATGTTGGTCCTCAAAAATAAGAGAAAATGTATTATATGTGCATGGTAAGCTTAAAGTAGATAAATGTCAACCATTAATTAAGCATTTTAACAATGCAAATAATAAGGCAAAAGTGCTAGTCACATCAACTAGGGCTTGTGATAAAGGGATAAATATTGTCAACACATTTGACTCACTGATTGCATTGCTAAAATGCTTAATCAATGTTTGATGTTCATATAATTTAAGCTTCTCAAGCATATATAATACATCTTCTCCTTGTATGCAATTGAACATCGATTCACTAGTGGTTTTGCTCATATCCAAAGTTGTCTATGAAAGACCAGGGAATGGTTGTTTCAAGCAAAGCATGAGGCTTTATGCTTAACCAACAAGCAATTCTAAACATTATTGGCAGGTTTATAATTAGTTCTTTTGCGCCATTTTTAGACTAAGGCCTCCACTCGGTTTGTAAGTTCTATAGCTTGATGTTTGGAAGACAAATCTATGCAATCAAGGAGAAAATTTGGATAAAATTGATCTAAAGAATTGTATTAATAGATGAGGTCTCCTGAGCTTGCTTTCCATTCTGAAATAAAGGTGGGGACAATGATTTAAAAAAAAAAACATAACTTTGTTGATATCCTAACTCTAATTATAATTTTTTAGTGTTTTTAAATCATTTTAATATGTTAATATTAAAAATAATTTTTTAAAAAATATTATCTTGATACATTTCTAAATAAAAAACACTTTAAAAAAAACCGCTACAATACTTTCTAAGATTTAGAAAAGATACAGAGATTTCCATGTAGCTAAAGTAATATTCTTGATTACCATGACAACTTTCAATATTTGATTTATAGAATCATGTTTGTGCTGCAACTAAACATGCCTAAATTAATATATTCTAAACATTATCAATTTTAGAAAAATCAATTCTAATTATCCATCATTTATTCAATTTAAAATTCTTTAAATTAAATTAATACATTTTAAATATTATCAATTCCATTAAAATTAATTTTTTTCCATATTTCTAACTTAACAATAAAATTTCCAAACTATAATTGGCACTCATTAAATTACCCATTATTTTTTTTAATTATAACACACCTAAATTATAAAATCCAACTCAATTTTATCAAATGAGAAGTAAAATCATTTTTTTTCCAAATCCTAAACAAATCCTAACATGTAAATTATGATTAAAATTATCTAGAAAAAAATTATAAAATACTAAAATATACAAACAAACAACAAACACTACAAATAAATTTTAATAAATTAACTTAAAAAATAAATGAGTTAAAAAAAATGGATGGATTTACTAGCTTTAAGATTTGAAACTTGATTTAAAAAAATGGAACCAAGAGACAAAGCTACTATGATTGACAAATATTGGTCGACGCTGATAAGTTGGGTGGTTGTACTTGCAAGATGCAACCACTTACAAGATGGCTGCTAGAATTTAAAGAGGGGTTGCTATTGTCTTTTTTAGAAAATTTAAAAAGAAATAATGGGGTAAAAGAGAATTGTTAGGTCTTAATTAATTTAAAATTATCAATGAAAATTCTATAAATAATTTCTTCAGCAATAATGATATGTCAAATTTCTAATGAAATTATCGATATAATTTTAATTGTTTTTTTTTTTATTTTTTCTATTTCATTGTAATTTCCATCAGAAATTACTGATAAAAAACTTTTTTATAAAAGATTATCCATGTAATTTTTTTGTTGTTATTTTTATTAGAAATTACCAACAAAATATCTGTTGCTAACTTGTATGAAAGTGAGGATAGGAAGGAGAAAACACCATTTATGGTAAGAGGATATGTTGATGCATCTTACGAGTGAACTCTATTGAGAGTGAGTGGGGTAGTTCAAGTTGACGTCTGGAATGCTTATTTAGGTATTTTCCAGCCATCCTGGTGCTATTTGGCCAATACCATGTCATCGAGACATCTCATTACATGTAGCTATGCTAAAACTCCAAATGGGGCTAGCTTCTTTATGACTATATGACGCGGAACAATAAGTAAAAGAATTAAAGCAAGAAAAAGAAAGAAGCTTTAAAGAAGAAAGAAGCTAAAGAAGAGGAGGAGAGGGGTTGGAGATGTGCAAATCTGCATTTTTTCATTCATTCAAAAAGTGTCTTCCCAAATAACAAAAGAGCATATAAATAGTCTCAACCTAGAACATCCTGCTATTGGGCTCGGCCCATCAAACCAAACTGTTTAACATAAATAATAAAAATAACAATGAGCAAGCCCAAAGGGGCTAAATAAATAAAATTACAATGAGCCGGCCCAAATGGGCTAAATAAATAAAAACAACAATGAGATAGGCCCAATGGGCTTAGTCTCCCAACCAAAGCGTGACAGGCTGGGCCATCCTACGTCGTCTCCGTCCATATACTCGTGTAATCTGTGGCGTGGGCCTGGTGTCCCCATCACTATAGATACTAGTCGTGTACTCGTGCTGTGCTGTGACATTATTTTTTTTTGTATTAAGAATGATGTTAAGGCAAAGTAAATATGTTTTAAATAAGAAAAAAACTATGCGACCTGACGAGATTGAGTTAAAGAAGCTGATTTTACTTTAATCAAGTGATAAAAAAAAGGTAATGAGATCAAATGGAGCAAATAAAAAAAAATAATGATAACATGGAGAAAAATATTTTTTTAAAAAAAGGATAATGACACAATTTAATTCTCAGTCAATTAAATATAAAAGGATGAAATTAGGTATAAAAATTGACAAAAAAAATAAACTTAAATCAATCTGAGTTAGCATAATAAACTTGCAACTCAAGGAATAAGAGGCAAGCTAACCAAGGTTAGCCCACCAAACTCGTAGCCCATGTTATAAGACCGAGATTGCCAAACAAAAAAGTCACAAAGTTGAAAATAAAATAAGTAAGAAAAATATTAGACCTGAAGAACCATATCTGAAAAAATCACCAAGCTCAATTACTAACCAATTAAATGTTGTAGGATTAACTTGGAAAAAAAAATCAAGTATACAAAAGAACCCAAAAAAAATTAAAAGAATGGGGATCAAAATTAAAATACAAAATAAATCTTATTTTTTTTTATTGAAGGTAGAAATTGAAAAGAAAAATTAATTGAGTAAAAGGATAAAAAAAAATCAAAAGAATAAGGATCAAAATTGAAATGAAAAATAAAAACATTTTTTTTATTGAATGGTGAAATTGAAAATAAAAAATCAATTCAACAAAAGGCTAAGAACAAAAGAATGAAGATTAAATTGGAAAAAATAATGTATGAAAAATTAAGATTAAAAGATAAAATTGAAAATAAATGAAATTTCTACAAAAGAGCTAAAAACAAAAATTAGATTGAGTTGAAATACTAACAATAAAGAAGGTCAAACTATAACTTTCGGGGGAGGAGAGAGAAAATAAGATAAAAAGAAATGGCCCACTATGAAAAACCATATCGCCGCTGCGACATGTATGCGCTACACCATCGGGAAGAGGATGTGGTGGTCTTCCAACGGCGTGGAAGAATTACATTTATTTACACTGAGAGGCGTCACACGTGTCACCTGAAGGGTGCGGGCCTCCCACGTGCCCCATTTAAATAATAAATTGTCCATCAGCTAACCTAATAATAATAATAATAATAAAAATTACAAAAAGATGAAAAAGTCACTCGAGGTCAATTTTAATTTTATAGCATCCAATAATATTTTAATTGTTTTACTATGTTTATATATAGTAAAACGGAAAAGACTAAGAACACTCGGGTTATCAAAAAGAGCATGTTAATTTTCCACTAATATAAGAACGAGTGAGTTTGTTATTGTGGGTCTAGCAGCAGTAATATGATTTAGATCACCCAAGTCCAAATACTTAGAATAATAAACATGATTTGATTACCTACCTAGCACTTGATTAAGCCTTTTATCAGCACTGTGAATTGTGATATTTGCGATGCCAAATAATTAAGCATCGGTAACTAATCCCTCGTACCTCTAGCAAAGATTTTACTCTGCCGACGCAACAGGAAATTAAAAGAGTTGATGATAATCTGCGAGATTTTTGGGATATGCTGCGTTCTTGAATTGGCTGGTAGATTAGACATGGCGAAGAAGCATAATTCACCAACTAGACAGACAGACAGCAAAGTTTGCAACGGGACATGCTCGAAAAAGCCAATCAGAACCTCAGCGGTGCATTATCCTTATCTAGTTTATTAAGTCTTGGTTAGACTAATTGCATGGCATGATAATAACCTTTCCTTTTTCCCATTAAATTATTACTTGTGGACACATTACTATGTTTTAAAAATATTTTTGAAAAAAATTTAATTTTTTTTTACTTTAAATTAATATGTTTTTGATATTTTCAAATCATCTTGATATATTGATTTCAAAAATAATTTTTAAAAATAAAAAAAATATTATTGGCATATTTTTTTGAATGAAAAACACTTTGAAAAGTAATCACAACTATACTTTCAAACACACATTAAACCTTGTCAAGACTTGTTTGTTAACCCTCTGTTGCTAGGGTTTTTCAAGCTATCACATCAAATTTTACCTCTTTTTTCTTTCATCCGACTAGATATGTATCTCTTCAACTCCTTCTCCATGTACATGAGCACATTTATGTATACGTGTATAAGTAACTTAATAGTTTCTTATTTATATAAGTTGGTGATTGTTTGATTGTGATGAAATCTTTTTAATTTATATTTATCTTATATTTGATGCATAAAATAATGAGGGTTATTGCTTTACTTTGTTAAGTTTTGTAGCAAAAATCTCTTGACATCTTATATGCAATGGATCTTGTATCAACTACTAAAGTATTGCTTTGAACTTTGAAAGATGTCGGATTTGATATTCTCCTTACATATGTGCAATTTGTTTGCACGCAATATGAGATTGACATACTATATATAAATACTTCGTATAAAAATACTATAAAGTTGTGTATGTAAGCCACAATGATCAGTGATAGCTTACAAACATTATCATTATGATATATTTAACTTAATAATAAATTTTATCCTGAAGATTTCAATGAACAAGAGATGTATGATTTGAGATCTTAGCTAGAGCATAATCAAATTGATATGATTCATTATAAAAGCTTTCAAAGTATGTTTATCATTTTTGAATTATGTTGAGGATTAGTTGAAACTAATTAATAAGTCACAACACTATCATTTGATTGACGGGTTGATTCGTTTTGTTTTGACTTTGCTTGTTTCCACTACCACCACAGAACATGCATTTTCAGCTATGAAACATATTAAAATTGTGTCTGGCAATAAAATTGAAGAGGAGTTCTTAGCAGATTCTATGATGATTTACATTGAACGAGAGCTTGCTGAAGATATCGATTTGGATTCGATCATAGTGAATTATATTCCACAAAACATTAAAGGGTGCAACTTTTATAGTGTATTTTTTTTCAATGTTATGTATTTTAAATTTTATTTGTTTATATTTTGTGTTATGCATTTGTATTGAAACTTTATTGTTAACTTGATAAATTTATAAATTTATAAATACGAGTCAATGATTGATCTTGAAAAACAATTTATATGTATTTACTTTGTAGCCCAAGATTAAAAAAATTACTGGCTCCACCCTTGCTTCCATCAATAGACTAATTAAACAAGGTTTTCATCTTATAAAAATCAGATTGACAAGGACTTGAAATAGTGGCCAGATATTATTTTGAGCCTTGGTGTTCCTTGTCCAAAAATATATAGGAAGTCATCTCATTTTGTTCCATATGCTTAGGTTTGTTATGCATGTCACGATCTGTGTCTATGGATCCAGAGCAAGGCATGGGAAGGATCTTGCGGCTTCAATAAGCACACTATGTTGTTAGTATTTAGGTTATGGAACTTGTGGTAGGTCTTTATCAATTTCGTCAAGAGAAATGCTTAAATTGTGCATTAGAACGCTGTCGTTGGCCTCCATATGCTCCTCCCTACCGTCTTGACATTGCATGAGCCAAATGAGCGTCGACAACAACTTACCACATTTCTACACGCAAGATTTTGTAGTTCCACTTCGGTTCTTTCCTGCGTTGAGAGTGCCTCATGAATTGGCTGGTAGATTAGACATGGCGAAGAAGCATAATTCACCAACTAGACAGACAGATGGCAAAGTTTGCAATGGGACATGCTCGAAAAAGGCCAATCAGAACGTCGGCGGTGCATTATCCTTATCTAGTTTATTAAGTCTTGGTTAGAGTAATTGCATGGCATGATAATAACCTTTTCTTTTTCCCATTATATTATTACTTATGGACATAAGTACGTATTTGGCACTGTGTTTTAAAAATATTTTTAAAAAATTTAATTTTTTTTATTTTAAATTAATATGTTTTTGATATTTTCAAATTATTTTAACGTACTAATCTCAAAAATAATTTTTAAAAAATAATCACAACCATACTTTTAAACACACACTAAACCTGGTCGTTAACCCTTTGTTGCTAGGGTTTCTCAAGCTATCACATCAAATTTTACCCCTTTTTTTCTCTGTCATCCGACTAAATATGTATCTCTTCAACTCCTTTTCCGTCTACACGAGCACATTCATGTATACGTGTGTATCGGTAACTTAATAGTTTCTTATTCATCGCTTATGAATATATAATGATCAGTATCGGTTCCTGTTCGTGAAGTACTATTTCACAACCCACCAAAAATACTTGGCAAAGCAAGAAAAGAAAACTCAAAAACATCTCAGTACTGAAGCAGCCATAACAATATGGCTGATGTACTTGGAAAAGAAGATGTTCCAAGAAATTATAAATTGGTGGCTTGGATTTGATAAATTATTTTTTATCAGGTTACGATCACCATGAAATTTTTTTTAAAATCACTTTGATATTTGATTTCATTATTTCTTATATGTAATTGAAATTATCTTGATCTAGCTAATTACTCATTGAAGGGTAATGGATTGAAGGGTGCAACTTTTATAGTGTATTTTTTTTTTTCAATGTTGTGTATTTTAAATTTTAATTGTTTATATTTAGTGTTATGTATTTAGATTGAAACTTTATTGTTAATTTGATAAATTTATAAATACAAGTTAATGATTGATCATGAAAAACAATTTATATATATTTACTTTGTAGCCCAAGATTAAAAAAATTCCAGGCTTCGCCATTGCTTCCATCAATAGACTAATTAAACAAGGTAAATCAAATTGAAAAGGACTTGAAATAGCGGCCAGTTATTATTTTGAGCCTTGGTGTTCCTTATCCAAAAATATATAGGAAGTCATCTCATTTTGTTCCTTATGCTTAGGTATGTTATGCATGTCACGATCTGTGTCTTTGGATCCAGAGCAAGGATCTTGCGGCTTCAATAAGCACACTATGTTGTTAGTATTTAGGTTATGGAACTTGTGGCAGGTCTTTACCAATTTCGTCAAGAGAAATGCTTAGGTTTGTTATGCATGTCACGATCTGTGTCTTTGGATCCAGAGCAAGGCATGGGCAGGATCTTGCGGCTTCAATAAGCACACTATGTTGTTAGTATTTAGGTTATGGAACTTGTGGCAGGTCTTTACCAATTTCGTCAAGAGAAATGCTTAGGTTTGTTATGCATGTCACGATCTGTGTCTTTGGATCCAGAGCAAGGCATGGGCAGGATCTTGCGGCTTCAATAAGCACACTATGTTGTTAGTATTTAGGTTATGGAACTTGTGGTAGGTCTTTATCAATTTCGTCAAGAAAAATGCTTAAATTGTGCATTAGATCGCTGTCGTTGGCTCCATATGCTCCTCCCTACCGTCTTGACATTGCATGAGCCGATTGAGCGTCGACAACAACTTACTACATGAAACACGCAAGATCTTGTTGTTCCACTTCGGTTCTTTCCTGCGTTGAGAGTGCCTCATTTGCTATAAGAATAGAGATTGTAGGGGGCGATGCCATTAATGATAATACCATTCTTATTTCCATGTGCTCGTAGGCATATTATCTAATATCATGAACAGTATTCCCTTCCAAAACCACACCCTAATCTCTCTTATCTTTATTTTCTTGACGATTATCTGTAGGCTCTAGGAATTGTCGTGCATACATGATTTGGTTTTTGTTCCTGGAAATATATATATATATATATATAATGCTGATTAAGTTAAAAACTCATAGGCACTGTCTTTCATTAAATATAGTTTATTCTTCAAGTCAAACGATTAATTCATCCGACATTATTTATTTATTTACGATTGGGGAAGGAAGATTATTTGAAACATAACAATAAATCCACCCGACATTGTTTAAGTGAAAAATATTTACCAAGCGGGAGATTAGTTCAATCAAAGAGGAGTCATATAAGGGTGGTGGTGATGGCTGATATGTTTTCTATATTTCTTTTATAATAAAATAGGGAGTTGTTATGATTAATGGCTATTCTGTTTACATTATATAATCTTTGATGACATAGATGCTAGAGATTATAGTGGTTTTTACACGAAGTAATATACAATTTGTCGTCATATTTAAGATTGGTTTAAAATATATAATTACTACCTTAATTTTTAGCCAATACCGTGTCATAGAACTTACATTTGTTATTGAATAAGTGAATATTCAAAAATATGATAATAATTATTTTTTAAAATATTTTTTGTTTAAAAATAAATAATTATTTTTTTTTAATTTTTAAAAATTATTTTTAACATTAATATATTAAAATGATCTGAAAAAACAAATCAATATATATTAATTTAAAATAAAAAAAATATTCTTTTAAAATGTTTTTTTTTTTTTAAATAAAACTAACAAACATACAGGACTTAAATTAGGTGGGAGTGTACCGCCTCACAGCAGCTGTATTTAAGATTTTGTATTAAATGGAGAAGTCTCCTGTTTTGCTTCCAGGAAATGGCAAGAATACTTTGAATTTAATTTGGAGATGAACTTTTGCCTGCACCAAAAGGTATGTATGAGTGCATCAAAGCCCCTCTCCAAATCAGGGCCAAATGATTCTGATTGTCTTCACTTGAAAAAAAATACAAAGCCCAGATTAATAGACGGACCATTATGTAAATAAGTTATAATATTTTGTATAATATTAGTTTGTACTTTGTATGTCAGTTTTACGTTTTAAAGAACCAGAAAAAAATTTAAATGCAAAGAAAATATTCATTAATGAAAGAATTTTTTATTATTTTTATTAAATCTAAAAATATAGTTGTTCTGATTTTTTCTGTCAAGATAGTAATTAAAACTATATTATTAAAATTCAAATACAAAATTTATAATAATATGAAAAAAAAAATTCAGGCCTAACATTTGACTCTTTTTATTAAAAAAAATGACAAATAACCTGTCATTTGTTGCAATTAAGAAAAATGTTCTCGAACCCCCACAAACTCGACAATCCCATGTTTGTGGACCAACTCAACTATTACACGAAACTTTTATAACATGATTTAAAAAATATATTAAGGTACTTTATTATTATTGTGATTTTTAAAAAAAAAAAATTTCACTTATAAATATATTAAAATAATTTTTTTAAAAAAATTATTTTTGATATTAGAATATTAAAATAATATGAAAATAAAAAAATTAATTTTTTTTTAAATACATTTAAAATGTAAAAACAAATTTAAAATATGAAAAGAACTCTTTTATTAAAAAGGAATCCGAGAACAAAAGGGACTAGTATTTGGAGTCTTGTAAGATTAGGATAGTTTGAATTTATCGTATAATTTACCTATTATAATAATGACCATGTATTCAGAATTATAAATGTGTTTTATATATGTGGTGTGTTTTATATACTTGGGTATTTTAGAGTTTTCAATAATTGGCATGAGAGTTTAGGTAGATCACATATCAAGAAAGCTAGAAAAACTCTTTGCAGCAGCGAGAAGAAACGACGTAACAGCAACTTCTTTACACAGACGCAAATACAATAGCAAAAACTCCTTCGTAACAGACCTCGACGACAGCAGTAGTGGACTAGTAGCCCCTTCCACGACAGCAGTTTTTGATAAGTTCTAGCAGCACAAACGGGGCAGCAGACCTCCGAATACGAACCAGCGGTAGCCTTCTCCATCCGTGACGGCTGCAACTCAAGGCGGTATCAGTGAATCTCTCCAGCAACAGCAGTTTGAACCACGAAGCAACAGCAACTCGTTTTGCAGTAGGCTTTTCACACTTGCAGCTCTTCTCAAACCAAGTAGCACAGTTTAAACACACCAGCAGCAGCAGCTTAAACAACAGCTTCAACAGTAGCTTCCAAACGTACAACAGACCTTCCTTCAAGGCAGCAGCAACCTCAAAAGTAGCAGTCTTTAACCAACACTCCAGCCTCAAAAAAGGCAGCAAAGAATAGTAGAAAAGGCAGCAATAAGGACATTTTGATGGTCATTATAATTATTGGAGCACATTAATGGGGACTTTTTCAAGATTGAAGGAGCATTGAAAATTAAATAGTTTGTCAATGAATAATTAAATCACCACCTAGATCAATAATAACGATGTACTCAAGGGAAAGAATTATTTTTTCCAATCGAGTGGCCGATCTATCTTGGAAACCATTTTTTAAAAGGAAACCTCTAAGGATAATTATGATTCAATGAAAGCAAAGTACAAAGGAGCATCTAGGGCAAAAAAGCAGTAGCTTCAAGCACTTCATGTGGAATTCAAATTGCTTAAAATAAATATGTGAGAGTCGGTTATGAATTATGTTTCATGAATTATGTTTCATGAACGATGATAATCATTAATAAAATATACGTCCATGGTGATAAAAATAGAGGATATCACCATCATTGAAAAAACAATTTGATCATTGACGCTAAAATTCATCCATGGTTCAAAAGGATTTAGAAGGTACATGTAAATAACTTGTTAGGAATTGAGATGCAAAAGAAGGAACTTGAGAACAATATTGTTAAAAGACGTGAAGAAATAGAAAAATATTTAAAGGATAAAGAGAGAGCCTTTTATCTAAAAAAGAAAAGCGAACTCCAACATATTGGTTCTCATAAAGAAAAAGCAGAAAATAAAAAGTTGGAATAAGTTGGTTTAAAAAAGAAGAAACTTGATGCTGAGAAAATTGAGAAGCCTATGGAAGATACACCACAATCAGTAGATAATCAAAACCCACTTGTAACATCAGCACATAATAATTAACGATCATAACAAGTTAGAAAAAAAAAACCCTATAAGAATGAGTGATTATGAGGTAATTAACTAGAATCGATGTCGATTAGTTTGGTGATCCACTTATTTTTCTCTAATATCATATTGTGATCTTGTAACTTTCAAAGAAATCATTAAAAAAAAAATACAAAGTGGCTACCGTCATTACTATGATCGCCGCCATTACCATCACCACTACTACCACTAACACCATCACTACTACTGATATTGTTAGTATTGTTATTATTGAAAAATATAAAAACTTCGAGAAAAGAGTCAGCAAAAACAACAAAAGATCAAAAGAAAAAATGACCAAATTGGAATCATTATTATCATTGAAAAAACAAAAACTTTAAAAAATAAAATTGAAAGCCATAAAAACTTTAACCAAAGCCAAAAAAAATAAAAATATGAAATTAAAAGTAAAAGTAAAAGTATCATATCGAAAAATATTATCTATACAAATTAAAAAGCAAGGGTTAAATTGAAAAACAATAAAACTTTAACAAAAGAAAAAATACAAAAATCAAAACTAAAAGGACCGAATCTAAAATATTAATAACAATAAGGACCATAGTGTATTTATTGCGTTAGGAGAGAGAAATGAAGATGGAAAAAAAAGTTCATCAACAATAAACCGGCAACTTCTAGACATCATGCACCACTCAAAATGGCAGAGAAGATGATGAGGAATAAAATGAGACGGAGAAAGCTTATTTTTTAGCATCTAGAGCTATCGCACGCGCTACTCAAATTGTGTGGGTGGCTCCAACGTGTTGGTCCATGCACTACACACGCCAACAACTTTTTCAAATTAAAAATATTATTTTAATGGTCAATTACATAACTACCATTAACCAAACTAACAATTAACATAGAAAATGTGATTAAAAGAATATAATACTCCTGACCCCCAATGAATTAAATATCTTGGATCCAAGAGTACATGCATAATTTTATTGTGTATAAAAAATAAAAATGTTGAAATACCGTTACCCGGTATTTGTTTTTTACACTTAGGAGTATTTTAATTATTTTATTATTCATATATATATATTGAATGGACCAAAATGCCCTCAAATGAATCCATAACACCTAAAAAAACTATATAAAAAGACAAAAACACTCATTATTTAAAGACAAGCAAATTTTCATGTGAATGAAAAAACGTCACCACATTGTAGTTGTGAATAGGAATATACAAGGAAGACTATAGTAAATCACCCATCAATTTTAGTATGTTTGCTATGTTATGTGTTTTAAATTTTTCAACATTTACATCCATGTATATATATGTGTGTGTGTGTAGCAATTCAAACTACATTACCGCAGAAAAAAATATTGAATATATTTACCGATGAAGTTAATGGGATACTCATATATCACTTTCCTTAAATTCATAATTTAATTCCAGCTTTGACATAGTTAAATTCATAATTCATGATTGTTAAGGAAGTATATTTTTTAATTTGACTTTTTAATTTTAAATTTTGAAATTAAAATTTAAGAAAATTTGTCAAATTTTTCTAAATATATTATACCAATATAAAAATATCATCTAAGAAATATTTAATCTCAATTAATTCATATTGGGGGGGGGGGAATCAATCAATAGCTTCTGTATTCACATCACAACTTACTATTCTTTCATTAAAAGATATAACGAATTAGATCTGCGTGTAGACTAACGAAAATGAAAGACATTATTGTTATTATTAAATTCATATACAGGGATTGATGAAACAAATTAAATTCACTTAATCCCAGTGTTCAAGTTGTTTCAAGGAATATGATATATATTAAAAAATAATAATAATTTGGAGCATTCTTATCATAAAAAGCCGTTAGGCCCTTTTAGCGCACAGTTGCCCATTGGAAGCTTGGTTGCATATGCATAATTAATTGGCAAAGTTTTTCATAATCTATAATAAGTCATTCATATTTTTCATTAAGATAGATCATTTGATTTTATATTTATTGGTCTAACATTGCCTCAAACTCAAAAGTTTAAGTGCTCACAACTGATTACAAGCATCTAACGATCAAAACATACGGATCATCCACAAACTCTCGGTTGTAATGTTAGAGAGTCTATACACCCGATTTCTATCGAACCCACAGAATAAATCCTGCCTCTAACCATAAATCCGAATCAAGATCTGGATTGGTCGAAAGATCATCCTCGCATCTCTCCTTCAAGCGCCTATTATATGTATCCCGGAAAAAAAAAATTCATCAAATTAAAGAAAATTATAAGTTCATAAAAAATGGTGAAAACCAACAAACCACAAAGTGTTGAGTTCAACTATTCATGAAGTGTTAGACTCCTTTTTGAAGGTCATCACTCCACACATGCATTTCAACAAAAAGCTTCATCATGTTTGGCTCATGTCCAAGAACCGTAGCCTGTAAGATAAAAATATTATCAGTTAAATATATTTATAAAAAATAACAAATGAAAAATGAAAGTAATAAAGAAAAATCTTGTCATTCGCTTCGCAAGTAAAATGAATGGAACGGAACCACCGATGTGTGTGGTAATGGAACTATGAACTTGCTGGTGTTGGTTCTCTGCATCGAACTATGATTGTCGAGTGAAACACATGGACATCATGAGTTGAATGTAGTTTGCTCACACAGCCTTCGAGATATATGAAGGTTTGAAATTCTTCCAAACTGCCATGTCATTCCAAGTTGGAAGCTTGCTTTCTCTCACATATTATTTTTGCTTTCTTTTGCACCTCGTACCAAAAATCATGCAACCTATATGTTACCAATAAATTATTTGTTATTAAATGGAAAATTAAATTTTAATATTTGAAATAAGAAAAAGTATCCTGATTTTGATCTTACCTAGTTGTAGTGCAATTCTCCTAACCCTCCTCGCAACATTATCATCAACTCTCTTCCATTCAAATTTTCTCTTGTAGTAAAAATTTATTCAGAAAAAATTTCAGTAATTTCAATAAACTAACCAAATTAACATAATAAAAAATATTTAAATTAATACTAACTTTACACCTTGTAAACCATGCATCGACTTACGGTTTCCATCCAGAATATTTGAAAACCTGACTCTATTGAAACAATGGATTTTCCATCGATGATTTAAAGATCAATGTTATTGTTCTTGCAGCCTCAATGTTTGTAAACCTGAAATTGCATTCGTTAAATAAAAATATTTTAAAAAATATATATTAAACATGTCATTGTGAAATCAAATCAAACTTTCATTAAAAGATCATCCTTCCACTCGGCATTGAACTCAATGACGCCGCGTCGTGAGTCAATACCTATGCCTCAGGTGCCTGTTCTTGGTCAGTACCTAATGACCTATGATCGTCAGCATCTCTGCTAGAAGAACTAGTAGTGATCATGTCCTCACGAGATGCAATAGACTTTCCCCAAGCATCTACACAAATTAAAGGGAAAAATTATAATAATTCAATTTAGCAGAAAATTCTCATTTTCTAAGTGGTAATATATTTAATCCTAAATTTACAAAAAAATAATCTAAATTAACAAAAATTCAAAATAATAATTAAAAATAATCCTACACATTTAATTTAAATTGAACGAAAAAATTGGAAAAAAATAACTAAAATTCTTCAAAATAATGAAAATTGTATTTAAATAACAACTAAAATTGAACAAGAATAATTACAAAAAATGCAAAAAAAAAATGAAGAAGAAAAATGAATGAAAAATTATTACCTTTATGGCATGCTTAGTGTTAGTTGAGAATTAAGAAAAAAAAAGAAAAACAAAATAAATAAAAAGGGATTGTTAAAAAAACCCAAGAAAAAAATGAAAAATAAGGAGAAAAATGAAGAAAGACAACAAACCTTAGGATAAGAAGAGAAGGTGATGCTTGATTTTGGCTTGAGTTGTGAACAAAAATAAAAGGATGAAAAAAGAAGAATTAAGAAGATGAAGCCTTGTATATTGTGCCTAAGGTCTTTTATATTAGGTTTTACCGATGAAATTCCTGATGGAATATTAAATATTAATATCTTTAAAATTTTCATCGGTGATTTTGTTTGTGAAATCAAGTTTAGATTTTCAATTTGCGTAAAAAATTTCAAAAAACCTTTTAAATATTACTGATAGCTTTTCATTCTATTGGTAAAAAAGTAAACAAACAAAAGAGAATTAATTACTAGTGCCTTGGAATTCTCATTCCATTAGGGAACATGTACCCCATTCAAAATAGCATTAATTGTTAGCGCATTGGAATTCTTATTTTGTCAGTGATTTCATTGGTAAAAAAAGAATTAATTATTAGCGCCTTAAGAAGTGAACAATTCTCATCTCCACTAGAATATATCAATGGAAACATTCTGTTGGTATATCCGTGTATGGGTAATTAACACTATGAACAGTGTCAGGGAGTAGGAAAATAGTTATCATCGCCACTAAAATATATCAACAGACACATTCCATTGATATTTCCATCGGTGTAAAAAAGTGTCTAATGTCAGATTGTATCTATATTCCTTATTTATTCATCATGCAAATACTGAAATTTACAGCTGCATGCACAACATAATAACACTAGTTCACATCACAACATTAAAACACGTTGATTTCGACGTTATTATCTTCTTCATTAACTTGTGTATGTCTGCTAAAGCTCAAAACATCATTCACTTTCTCAACATCAACATTAACAAAAATATTATTGTTGATACAAAAATTTGAATTTTCTTCTTAGTCATTAGATAAAACAACTTGATATAGATCAACTGACTTATCAAGTTAAAAGACATCATCTCTCATAGTTAATTCATCATTTTCATCCTGAACAACCTCGACATGATCCATGGGTTTGATTTTCACTGCGGATAACCAATCAATCAACTCTTGAATGGTCATTTTTAAAGAAAGGAGTGTATGAGTAATAAATTTATTGGCATTGATTAGCAAAAACAAAGACATTGTCGACATTGCAGAGTCTAGCCTTTAAATTAGTTTCGACCAAACCATGATGGAGATCTACTCTAATTCCTTTATTAGTGGTGTCATACCAATAGCATTTGAATAAAAAAAAACTATATTATATTCGCTATGGTATTACAATTTAATTACCTCTTCTAACTTCTCATAATAATCAACTTCAAAAAAATTAGAAATCGATCTCTTAACACAAACCTTGATTCATTTATATCGTATCCATAACTATATTTCTATAAAGATTACTATTGTCGTCTACAACTTTATGCAAATTGCTAGCACAAGAATTTGACCCAACCATCCTCCTTATCATGGTATCATGCGAAACAAATGATTCTACATGTGCATACTAACATATGTATTTCTCCATTAACCCTTTTTATAGAATATACATTGTTACAATATATGAATTGATAATTTGTTTATCCTTACATCTCTTGCATGGACATTTAATACCACCTCCACTAATATTTCTCGAATTATATATTGCATAATTAATAAAACCCTGAACTCCATTACAATAATCCATCCTTCGCAACCCCTAGGGTGAATCTTGATACATCTATGAACGATCATTCATTACTTATATCAAACATATTTAAATAATGATGACAACATGTATTAATAAATTACATTAACTAAATAAATTTGCAAAAATATTGGTTTAGATCAATTTTATTCAATCTATTTTAATAGTTTTCTTAATTCATTATCAATTATATAACTACATAAATTCAAATTTCTATATATTTATCAAAAATTACAACTCGGTAATAAAATTGAAAAAATATAAAAATGAACCCATTAAATAAGTCATTATTTAGTTCATCACAAAACACCGAAATAAAAAAATAAAAATAAAAAAATAAAAAAAAACTTAAGTTTGATCAATTGACAAACAAATATAATTTTATAAAATCTAAAATAAACCATAACATGTACAAATCATAAATCCATACAACAAAATTGCATGAGAAAAAACTATAAAATAAGTAAACACCCAAACAAAATACATATACTAAAAAAATATGCAAGAAAAAAATTAAAATTTTAAAAATTATGTTCAAATAAAAAAAAAAGTAGATTTGCTTACTTAAGATGGATAATCCTTAATAAAATTTGAATAAGAACACGAAAAATGACAAATTGAGTGTTGTGGTGACCGGATTTGTTGTGGGAAATTGAATTGTGTTGAGATTGAGAGGGGGGAGGTGGTGGCTATTTTTTTGCAGAAAAAAATTCATAAGAAAGAAGGAGAAATGGGGGAGGGCGAGGAGGGTCGATTGTGAGATCATAAATTAAATAGTATCAATGGATTTACCAACGAAATTATTTCACCAAGCATGCCATTGGTCATTCTATCGGTAAAAAGTATCACGTCACCGTATGATTTGTCTTTTTGGGTTCCATTGTAATACCATCTGTAATTCTATTATTATATACCGAGGGATTATTTTCATCAATACATTTACAGACAAACTTTACCGTCAAGTTAATTATGTCAGTAAAGCCATGGGTAAAAGTTACATGTCATTATACTTTTTTAGTTTTTTTAATTATTCTTTTTTTACTGTAATTCTCTCAGTGTTTACCAACAAATATAACGATGGAAAAGTCTGCTAGTAAAATTCACTGCAATCTACCAATGAAAAAATTCCGCCGGTGTTTCCATTTGTATTAATTTGTTAAATTTTTGGTGGTGGCTTTAATAATAATAATATGATTGATATTAAAAAAAAAAAAAAAAAGATACATGTATCTTTTAAACACAAAATAATAAACCATAAAAACATACAAAAGCATTACTTAATTTTTTTATGTATCAACTTAGAAATCACATCTTCATTCTTTATATCATTAATTGTCTCATGAAGACAATGGTGTATAGTTTGTTTGACGTCAATGAAATTACTATTTTTATATGAAAAACTATACATAGTTTTTAGTTTGACAATTAACCATATATTATTTGAAATTTCATTTAACACAAGTGTTCTATCAGATGTTTCTGACAAGATTAATGGAGAAGTAATTTGATACTTACCTAGCTAAAATTAATCACATTTTCTGCATGAAAAACCGTAACGATAGTGAAGTGGGGCTAGCATGGGTTCCGCCTCCACTTGATCATCGGCGGCAGATGGTTTTATCCCCACCATTTGTACCACAAAATGCGTGTCAAGTATGGTATAACACACTAGCTTTTGTATTGATATTAAACATATAGAAGTATTTGGTTATGTATGATTTAAAAAAAAATTGTATTGAAAATAATATACGTGACGGTAGCTTTTGGCGTTCTGAAAAAAAAAGGAAAAAAAAACCCAAAACGTCAACGTTATTGATCGAAACAAACACTAGATATGCAATGGACTGAACAATTAATTAGAGAAATAAAATCATGAAAGACAAGCAAGCAAAAGGCGAGACGAAAAAGAAAAGTAAATCCATCTCATTCTCAAGAATAAGTTAAAATCTGAAATTACAAATTGTCAATTGATAGATCACACAAGTTGAATAATGTTTGAACAATTGTTAACATACTTGTCCTCGTTGCCAACTCGATAAGGATTTTAGGTCTTCGCGTTGCTAGTTCAATCCTAAATCAATGATTGAACGAATTAGTCAAAATAAATGGAGGAAAATTTTATTTGAATCACTTAATCATTTTAAGTTGTATGTAACTTTACCAACAAAAAAAAAAAGTAACGCGTAGATTAAAGAAATAAGATACATTATTTTCTGACTTTGCGCAGAAAATATCCATCTTTTCAATATTATTTTCTTGCTTCTTTTGTGGGATTTTCTCTGAGAAATCATGCTTGGACTAGTAATTCAAAGGATTGGATTTATTCGAGGTTTTATTGGATCAACTAAGCTGAAGTACTAGCAAGGTTAATACCGTAGGTTTGTAATCGATAGAAACACCATATCTCACTGGCAAATTAAAATCTTCAATCATAAAATCCACGGAAGCCATGGCATACCGCGATGAAAAAGAAAGCAGCACATTCCAATAGCATACGACAAGGTCCAGGAACAGCAGGTTCACATATTAATCTGCAGTTCTTTTAGGTATCTTGTCAAGAAGCTACAAAAGACAAATGCAACTATGTAGTCATGTGTTGGATTCACTTGCCGCTTTCAAACCTTATTTCTTACTTGAGGATTGTAAATGGGCAGCTAACTTGAGCTATTTTGGCACCCTCATGGAATACACTGAAGGTGAATTCGTGATGAGCTGCAGAGAGACATTGAAACTTGAAAACTCTTTTTTTTTTTTTTTTTTTTCCACTCGTATTTACACCAGTTGAAACATGTCATGACATTAACATATATAAATAAGGGACACGATATTGGACACTCGACTGTTAAATTTAAAAAAAAAAAAAAAAAAAACAAAAAAAAAAAAAAAAAAAAAAAAAAAAACAAAAAGACCGACACCCAAGAGACAGACAAAAGACAACATGATCATATGGTGGATCAAGGATTAAGATTTGCAACCCCATCACGGAGAAGTCTTCCTTCTCTTTTTTCCTTTTTTTTTTTTTTTTTGGATCCAGACTAGATATCTAGTACGTAGTTCTGTACACCTAGTACAGTGGGCTTATAATGGGAACGCCTGGGCCGCAGTTTAACGGTCAATGGATTTGCCATCTCACAGGACAGACCCAGTACTTCTGATAGGTCAACTTTATTTCCATCGCACGGCAGCCATTCATACTCGTGAAGTAGTGACGCAACCCAAAAGGTCACCGTAGTTAAGCCCAATGTCTTTCCCGGGCAGGTTCGCCTACCGGAACCAAACGGAGCAAGCCTTAGATCCGACCCAAGAACAGAAAACTCCGGCTCTCCCTTCTTAGTCACGAATCTCTCAGGCATAAATTCAAGCGGGTCCTCCCAAGACTTTGGGTCCCTTGAAATGGCCCACATGTTAACCATTGCTGTGGTCCCTTTAGGCACGTGATACCCATCTATGGTTGTATCAGTGATGGCAAGCCTGGCCCACGAGAGAAGTGGGCCAGGTGGGTGTAGCCTCAACACTTCCTTCACTGCTGCCTGGAGATACACCATCGCCGTGATATCAGATTCAGCTACGGCCCTTGATCTTCCAACAACTTTGTCAAGCTCATCATGGACCTTTGATAAAACACCAGCATGAAGTACCATTCTAGCTAGAATCCACTCCATCAAAACTGCCACCGTATCAGTCCCCCTGAAAATCATTTCCTACGCGTAAAGAAAGTGAAACAAGGCAATCTTCAGTCAGTACAATAACTTGCTACAAGACAGAAATAGCAGAATAATTGCTTGTCATCGAAATAAATTATATGTATGCACATCCTCTAGCACACATAACAATAGCAAGTTACATGTTTGGACCAAAACTAGTGTAGCTTATTCACGTGTGATGTACTTATATACGTGTGTCTGCTTGCTTACCCAAAGGACGGCAATCATATCGGAGTCCGATAATTTATCGTGGCCTTGAAGAGACAGCAAAACATCAACGAAATCCGGGGTTTCTTTCCCAGCTTGAGCTCTATGCTCAGCCAGGATTCGGCTGACAAACCGGTTCACTTTTGGCACCAGATTTGAGCACCTGAATCGGATTTTTTGAGGGTCAAAATCCGCCAGCCAGGGAAGGTGGTCGGTCCAGTTAAGTGTACCCAGTAAATCGTACCCTTCATCAACTAGAGCTCTCAGTTCTTCAACTTCACTATTACATGAATCCAATTCATACTCGCGTCCGAAAACTGAGCACATCATGTTATTAAGTGAAGCCCTCTTGAGTATCCGCGAACGGTGAAGCTACTCCCTTCATGGCCATTGAACATGGACACCATTTCAGAAGCAATTCGGCGTCGTTGAGACGCCGCAGTTTTGATTTGTTTGGGGCAGAAAAGGTGTGTAGAGGCTATTTTTCTTAGGGTTCGCCAGTAAACACCATAAGGAGCGAACCCAATCGCTCTATTGAACATTAGGCTATAAGCAGATTCTTTAACCGGACGATCTGCAAACACCGAACTGTTCAGTATTTCTTTAGCCACATCAGGATTGCATGTCACGATAACACGAGTATCACCGAGGCTAAACGCCATGAGCCTCCTGGCTTTGCATGCAGCGGCAGCCGCTGCAATCTTGTGATGTGCTAAGGAGGTCATAAGCCTCATGGCGCCTATAAGAGGCAATCCCCTGGGACCTGGAATTGGTTTAGAAATTGTGAAGGAAGTGTTTTTGAGTTTGTATTTGCCCCAAGCAGGACCCCCAGGGTATGCCCAGTAAATAAGGGTCGTGGCTATCCAGGCTAAACCCATGATCAAAAGCGGCCATGCAATATTTTCTTGTGTAAAGACTCTGCATTTGGAGGCCAAAGCAAAGATCCAGAAGCTATCTATGTCTGTTCTCATGGCGGGCTGGCTCAATTAGGAGTTTTGAAGATTGGGGAGAGGATACAGAAATCAACACAGAGTTAATTGTCTGTTGCCCACACTCAGAATTTAAGGAGAGTGGCTTGTTGTTTTTAGGGACTGGATGAGAATGCTTGGATGGTGTTTATATATACAGATAGAGAGGGACAAGAATCTCGCGGTGATGGCAACGAAGATACATTTAATCGGAAGATCTACCTTTTATCTTAATATTTTTCTCTTAAAATTCTTATACCCGTCTTTCTGTATTAGACGTGCATCCCTATACCTACTTCAAATAATAATTTAGAATTTTTAAGTTTAGCATAAAATAAATTTAAAAATATTTTTTAAGTCATTAAATTTATTTCTAAAACTTATCATTTGAGAAATTATGCATTTACTACAAAAATAAAATTAATATACATACTTTATCTACGGATATTTAACATCTATGTACACTTTTAAGAGTATTTATTTTTTTATTTTTAAATTTTTTTTAAAAAAAAAAATTATATATATTATTTTAATATGCTAATGTTAAAAATAAATTTTTAAAAATTAAAAAATATTATTTTAATATATTTTTAAATAAAAAAAATATTTTGAAAAAATATCAGCGACTACAGTATCAACTATCAAATGGTTCTAATTCTGTCGGTACAAATAAATCTGTTTCATCTCTATTCCAGGATGCCGAAAATCCTCTGAACGGACCTGCGGTGCCATCAATAGAAACAAGCGCTTCGTATAACGGCTAAGTGCTGGCATTTAAATTTATAGTTAGGAAAATTACGCAGCTTGAGCCGCCATGATTGCCACCATACGGGTAACCCTCTTCCCTGAGGCGCGTGACACGCACACTCAAGTTTGGTTGGATGTTCTCCTCCTTTGCCGATGTTCTGCGTCAGGACACCTGCCGTATATGTTCGCCAATCAAAGTGCTGCTACATTCATAAATTATGAATTTAACAACATTTTTGGAATTTCGCTCCATTGTTTCTACAAAATTTAATTTTTTAAAATATATTTCTATATTATTTTAATATATTAAAGTTAAAAATATTAAAAAATATATATATTATTTTTATATATTTTTAAATAAAAAAATTAAAAAAGCAACCACTACTACATTCTTAAATACTCTTTTAGATAACTTTTGATGTAATGGTTGAAGTATTATTGTGTTAAAATTTAAGATTGTTTTTTAAATTATTTTATTTTATATTTTTAGGTTATTTTAATAAATTAATATCAAAAATAAATTTTAAAATATAAAAAAATAAAATATTTTTAAATAAAATATAATTTAAAAAATAATTTTTATCACTTCCATAATCATGGCATCAGTAATTAAAATTTAATAGAGGATTTTTAATGGAATTTTTAAATAAATTATAATATATATTAACTAGATATTAATATATATTAATTATTTATTTATTTTTAAATTTATAACTAAATCAAAATATATTTTGAACTATATAAATAAATTTTTCTGATTATATAATTAAAAAAAATATTATTTTAATTATAATATTACAGTATTCATTTTCAATTTCAATTTCATCTTAAATTATTTTATTTTATTTATAAATAACTTTAAAGTACTTATTAGGTTTTTTTTATTAATATAGGTATTTTAATCAATATGTAGATATCTCAAGTAATTATACAAGCTCTTAAGTTTATAATTATATGAAATTTTTAGTGATTATAAAAATCTTTAAACTTGTTATTAATAAAAAATAAATTCAAAACTGGAACAGTTAAAATATCTCGTTAAACTCCCCCTCAGCATTAGTATCCATTGGTTTTCATTGTTCATCTGGTTGGGTATCCATTATTCATATCCGAACTCGAACCCAAAACCATTGCTTTATATGCTCTCCAGAGAGAAACACCACCTATTAGTCCATCATCCACCGTCGGATTGATCTGGTTTTTTTATATGTTGTGCGCCGTAATATGATCTACAAACTGACCGTTCGGATTTTGATTATCTTCTTCCGTTTGAGACTTTTTGGGATTGCAATATTTTTGGAAAAACTGTGTTCGGGGCAGACAAAGTTGCTGGCCTATTCAGCTTCTGTTCACCATTGGATCTGCTCTAATTTTGGTAGGGATGTTCACCCAAGTCTCCTCTTCACTCTGAACGGTGGAGATCGGATTTGGAACCATTTTGCACAGGTTGGAATTCTGGGTTCATTTTTTGCCAATTTTCAGGTCATCTATGTTCCTCGTTCATCGTGGCTATTTTAACCGCTGGATAAGGCTGGTTTTTTTTATATGTCAGACGTAACTTGATTGGCTCGAACTTGACCGTCGGGATTTATTTGGTTTTTCTTTATTTGTTAGTTTTGCTTGGTTCGTAACTTGGTGGTTTGGGATAAAGAAAGAGAAATGAAGTGTGAACCGTGAGTCTGTGTGATGGGGACGATTGTAGATGTAAGTGAGAAACTCTAAGCTTCCGTTTGTTTGCAGAAAAAGTAAATTTTTTTTGGAAAGTGAATTCCAGGAAAAATGAATTCTAGAAAAGTATTTTCTGATATTTGGTAGTGTTATGAAAAATAAACTGGAAAATATTTTCCAGTGTTTGGTTGTATTATGGAAAATGAACTGAAAAATAATTTATTAATGAATTAATTTATGAAAAAAAATTTATCTAATATATATAAAATATTTAATCACTTACAATAAAAAAATAAAATCTAAAATGTATAATGATGAATTTTTTTTTATTATATTCTATATTCATACATAGCTTATTTTATAAAATATAACTATATATATTATATCATATTATAGAGAAATAAGCTTGTGAAATATTTTTTACTATTCCATTAAAACCATTTTATAATTCCATTACGTATGAAATACATCCGATAAAAACTATAGTTTTAATAATATTTTTAGCATGTAATAATATTGGATAAAATATTAAGGTATAAAATTAACTCTAAACTAGTTTTTTTTTAATGTTAAAAAAATAGCACACTTAAAAAAAAAAAAAAATTCTCGCAGGCAAGTGAACAGTGCAAGAGAACTGCACTGTTCACTATTTTGAGTGAACAGTTTACGCAATACATTGTTTATGTTAATTGCACTGTTCATTAAATAGTGCAATTAACATGAACAGTTACAAAAAAGCATGAAATGGCCCACCTCTGGCCACTATTTTTATGAAAGGAAACAAACGGAAAGTGTTTCCTTTATTTCAGAAAGGAAAACACTTTCCTTTCACAACGTTGTAATTTTTTCATTAACTGAATTCATTTTTCTTTGACTACTTTTCCTTGTTGTCGCCAAACGTTAGAAAAGGAGGAAAGTGAATTCCAGGAATTCACTTTCCTGCAATCAAACACGGTCTAATTTTTCTTTAAATATATAAATGGATATAAATGTAATTTTCTTAAATTTTAAAGTCGTGTCTATTTGGATTCGGGTACGATTACATGTCGGGTAAGCAATATTCGACCTTTTTACTTTGGATATTAGCCGAATCAGAACAGGCAAAAAAAAAATTATATATATATATATATATATTATATATATTATATATATATATATATATATTCTCTTTATATTAGATATATTTATTATATTACACTTGATGTATTTATCATTATTTTTCTTGTTCTTATCTTTATTTTAAAAAAAAATTTAGTTTTTCCACTCTTTTTTTCTAGACATTTGTTTTTGAAAAAAAATATTAATTTTTATTCTTTACATTTTAAATATTTACCATTCTATATTTGATCTATTTTTTTTTTTTGTTCTTATCTTTATTTTTTTTATACTTTTTTCTTTATATTTTTTTTGTGAAATTATTATACAAAGAGCAAAAGGAAATGGTGTTACATGGTGTCAATTGCATTATTGTTATTTTTTTTTTTACTATTTATTAATCAAATACATGCGAAGATTTTTTTATTATCCTCTCACATTTTATTGTGGATTACAATAGTAGTATCATTTTTGAAAATTTTCAATTTGATCCTTGAATATTTTTAGCACAATTTAGCTATTTTGAGTTCAAATTAAAGCTTAATTGCATTATTATTATTTTTTTGTCAGGATTGAATTGAAAACATAGGACTAAAGTGCAAAACACGGGTAACATAGGTGGCATCTGCAAATTTATTTATGAAGTCCTACTATTGTGTATGCTAGACAACGTGTCATCTGATAAGACAAATGAAGTGTCATTTTTTTTTCATTGAGTTGGGGCATATTATCTTTAAAAAAAAAAAAAACAGTTGAAGAATGGGCTTGACTTTGCAGGCCTGAGCATGGGCTCGTTGGTTGTGGGCTTGGTGTTAAGCTTGGCCTCATTCTTTTCTCCCTCTTTTTTTTTTTTTGTGGTTTTGATTTTTGTAAAATTTTGAACCTTTTTTATATTTTTCTAAAATAATTTTTATGTTTGTATTTTACTTCTCTATGATTTGTTTTTTTTGCTTATTTATCTGTTTTTACATACGTATTAATTTTTAATTGTATTAGATTTGTTAAATTTTTGAAGAGATTAGAATGATTTGTTTGTAATTTAAATATATTTTTTATATATTAAATTTATCTTTAGAAATAAAAAATAGTTATTTCTTATGATATTTTTAATATGTGCGGCATATGTTTTTACTTTTTATTTTATCCAATAAATATTGTATGTGTGTCGATTTCTATTTGAAATTGAATTTAATAAACAAATTTATTAAACACAATCAGTTAAATTACCCATATTACAATATTAAATATCTTTATCTATATTTAATTATCAATTTTTTTCATTTTTTCTAAAAAAAAAATAACAAACCAAAAATGAGTTTGTTGAGGTGTTTTTTTTTATCTTTTTTTTTTATTATTGAAATTGACTCTTTTGTTGGCCTATTGTTTTTCTCATATTCTAAAAAAATAGTTTGAAGAAAAAGTTTTTTTTATTAAACTTTATAAAGTCCATTGATATGTTTGTAGTTTTGACTGGTTGACTTGATTTGCATATCTGAAAAATTTAACTTTTTTTTTTCTATTTAACAACTCAATATGAAATAAAAAATTACAATCCTACTGGAGTTTGATGTTTAATTTTGTAATCATCTATTTATATTATTATATAGTTAAATAAAAAAAAGTTTTGGAAAAAAAAAGTTAATCTCGTTAGAATCCATAACTCCGTTCATAGGGTTGATGTGTTAGCTTGGGTTACCTAGTTTATAGGTTTGACGAGTTCACCCAGTGATCGGATATGCTTTTTTGGTTTTTCCTCTTTTAATTGTTTTTAATAGTTATTTCTTGATTTTATTATTCAATATTTGATCTATAGAAAAATAAATTGCTTGACCATATATTTTTTTGCATATAATGAAAAATATAGTTTATAAAAAATTAATATTATTTATTTCAATTTGGTCATTTTTCTTTTGATTTTGTATTTTTTTTTTTTTTTGTCAAAGTTCTTATGATTTTTAATTTTATCTTGCAAATTAAGTTTATGGTTTTTGTTATTTCAATTATAATGACAATGATAATAATAGTTGTGATAACAACAACAACAACAATTATTATTATTATATTCGTTGTAATATTAATAATAATGATATTAACAATATTTTTAATAATAGTACTAATAGTGATAATAATGTTAATAATAATATTTTATTATAATAGTTATAATGATGGTGGTGGTGATAATTGTGATAATAATAGTAATGATTTGTGATGGTAATAATAATAATAATCAAAATAATATTAATAACAACAAAAAACAATAATAATAATAGTAATGATAATAGTCACAATGAAACCAATAATATTAGTGATAATAATTGTAGTAATGAAAACATTTTTTTTCATGACAATAATAATTTCCATAATAATTTAATAACTGTGATCAAAATATTAATAATAGTAACGATTGTGATAGTAGTTGTAATACAACTAATAATGATAGTAATAAGAGTAACTACCAAAAATATAATAACAATAATAATAATAAAAATAGTTTATTAAGAGGTGGTACTAATAATAATAATAATAATAATAAATAATAAATAATAATAGTTTATTAGGGTAAGTGCGGCTTGTGAGTTTATTAAGATAACTTAGATTGTCTAGATTTATGGGTTTGGTGATCTATTTTTTTTTTTTTTCTAATTGAACATGATTTTTTTTTCTTGTCAATTTCTTTCTTACATAGTAAAAAAAAATAGCTTAAGAGAAAAACTATATTTATTAAACTTTATAAAATCTATAAACATGTTTACAGGTTTAGCTAGTTGACATGATTTATAGGTTTGACGAGTTTAATGTTTTTTTTCCAACATCTTAGTTTTTATTTTAATTTAGCAATCATCTTTTTTTTTATTATTTTTTATTATCATGTAGTTAAAAATAGTTTGTAAAACAAAATAAATTATAATTCAGCTAAAGTCCATAACCTGATTCATAGGTTTGACGAGTTTACCCATTGGATGAATATGATTTTTGTTTTTTTTTTTGTTCTTTTATTTTTAAATTTTATCCTTTAATATTAGATTGGTTGGGAAATAAACTGCATAATTTATTTTTTATTGTTTTCTATAGGGTTATTATTGTCTCAAATAAGTGTCTATTTTTATGTTGATACTTAATTTTATGAACATATATTTTTATTATATAATTAAAAAATAGTTTATAAAAAAAATTATTAAACTTAATATGGTCCATGGCACATCTCGTTGGAGACCAAGATTAATCCAATATTTTTTTATCTCAATAATATATATATATTTTTAAATTATCATATTGAAATTTTGTTAAATGTTAGGTTGTGTTTTTATTAGTTATCAAGATTGCATATGAATCAATAAAATTAATTAATTTAATTTAAGCTAACTTTGTATAATTTAATTAAAAACTCAAGTTAAATAAACAACTGATCCTGAGATCTCAAGATTGATCCCTTATACCAGATTTAATAATACATTAAAAAAAACTCTTAGAAGTAGGATTTGTTTTTTTTTTTTTTTAAAAAAAAAGTTTGTAAAACAGCTGTGAGGTGAGCTGCACCGGTTGGTCCCTAAAGCGTGAGGTTAAGGTTGCTAAGTTGCGCGTAGTCAATGGAATATCACTTCAGGACAGTTTCACATGACAGTAAATTTCAGGTTTGAGTGATTAGCACGTGGGAGTTGTGTGGCTTTATGTTGTCGGATCCCATGTAGAGGGTGCACATGAGAGCCATGCACTTATTCTCTCACACGGCATGTTTGAGAAAGCAGAGTATGGCAAGGGTCTTTAATAACACTCCATCACTATTGAACGGCCACGATTACGTCGTGATGGTGACAACTCGACGTACCCGCATATCAAAGCTTCTGTTGTCTTGTAATTAATACGGATCGTTTCACGTGGCGTTTCCTGATGATTATATTTTTGTTGACAGTACATAGAATCATGGACGCCTTTTTTATCTGTATTTCCTATTATACCCTTCCTGTTTTTTTATTTATATCGTAGCGGAGACATAAATAACAAATTATTTTTCATTCCGTTCCACGGGGAATTATAAAATTTTTATGATGGACAATAAGTAATTATTAGTAGTATTTTATTATATATTTTATTAGATTTATTTTAAAGAAAGATACAAAGAGAAAATTAATTTTATAATTCATTAAAAATTATATTTTCAATTTATTTTTTTCTTTAAAGAAAGTTAAAAACTAATTAATAGTATTTCATTTAAATATAATAAAATCACCATCTAGAAAAACTGGCATGATCTATTTGAATGGTTTAATTGTTTAATGATTATAATAAAATAAAATTAAAATATAAAATTAAATTTTATATTACAATTTTAAGAAGCTAGAGGGATGATTATAAATAAGACATCATTTGTTTTTGTGTTTTAAAATTATTTTTGAAAAAAAATTTAAAATTTAAATTTTTTTTATTAATTTTAAATTAATATATTTTTAATTTTTTTAAATTATTTTGATATGTTAATATTAAAAATAATTTTTTTAAAAATTATTATTAACATATATTTTAATATAAAAAATTATTTAAAAAATAACTACAACTAAACCTTCAAAATATAAACTTAAAATCATGTGAAACTTGACACAAACGCGTTCTGATCTCCAAGTGGAAAGGGTATAAAGGGATATGTCTTGATAGACAGCACACATGGTAGGATGTACAATGTCTCAGGCCTGGGTGGAAAGTAAGTTATTTAAGCGGGGCCAAACTGCCATGTGCGGGACCCACTTTTGTTCGTTGCTAAGTGATTCAACGGCTTGTATTTCGATCTTGTACGATGAGCAATCCCTGACCGCTCATCTTGTTTCTCCACCGTGCAACCTGCCTAGTCGCTCTGGTTTAAAATGGAAAGACCAAGACCATATTTAAATTTAATCGAGTAAGATATCATTGTCCCCCCCGTGCTCCACGCTCCGAGTCGTATAAATTTCTTTAAAATAAAATAAAAATTCAGATAATATTAATACGTTTTTTAAGTTGAAAAAAATTTAAGTAGGATGGGATTAACAGCTATAATATAGTCAATTTAACAAATTTAAAATAATTAAAAAAATTATTAAAAATATAATTTAACTAAAAACTATTCAAGACGATATATTTTTAAAAAATATTGATACAAAAATATATTGGAACAACCCAGATCTTGAAACCGGAATAATCTTATAGAAAAAAAAAGTGTTACTAACATGTTTTCTAGTAGAAAAAAAAATTAAAATGTGTGGGGTTGGGTTGACTCGATATAATCTAGTCGACTTGACAAGTCCAAAAATAATTTAAAAATTATTAAAAACATAGTTTGACTAAAAATAATTCAAGATAACATGTTTTAAAATAAAAATTCTGACGAAAACATACTGGAACAGTCAAGATCTTAAAACCAGGATATCCTCATAGAAAAAACAATTTAGGTGTTATTAACATGTTTTCTAGTAAAAAAAGAAGAAGAAATAAACCTTGTGGGCTTGACCTGATGTAATAGTTAACTTGACAAGTTCAAAGAGAACCATAAAAATCATTAAAAACATAGTTTGACTAAAAACAATTCAAGATGAAAAGTTTCAAAAAATATTGAGACGAAACAATATTGGAACAACCCGAATAATGTGACTAGGATAACCTCATAAAAAAGTGTTATTAATATGTTTTCTAGTAGAAAAAAATTTAAATCATGCGGGGTTGACTCGATGTAATCTGGTTAACTTAATAGGTCTAAAGATAACCCAAAAAATCATTAAAAAAATATTTTGACTAAAAACAATACAAGATGATTTTTTTTAAAAAAATATTAAGACGATAACATATTGGAACGATCCGGGTCAAATTAGGTTAATCTGCCAAATCCATGACTTGGATGATGAGATCGAGATAATCTCATGGAAAGCAAATCACAACTAATGTTGAAGGATAAAATGAAAAAATAAACAACAATTAAAAAAGAAAAATAAAAAAAAATCATAGTCAATCCAAGTCAACCGGCCAAACCCGTGACCTAAACAATAAAACTACGATAACTTCATAAAAAAAAAAAAAATGAAGCCTAATTCTAAAACAACTAAATGTTAAATAATGAAATTGAAAAAAAAATGTTAAACTAAAAAAAACGACAAAAAAACCTAACTCAAGATAAACAGTTTCAATGTTGAATTATAAAATTAAAAAAGACAAAAAAGATAACCTGATTCAACCCAGGTTGATTCGTCAAACCCATGACTCAGATAATGAGATTGAGATAAATTTATAAAAATAAATAAATAAATAAATAAATAAATAAATAAATAAATAAAAAAGTCTAATTCTAAAGTATTCAAATATTAAAGGATAAAATTAAAAAAAAAATAAATTAAAAAATTAACCTGAGTCAATCAGCTACACTCGTGACCTGGATCATGAGATTGAGATAACATTACAAAAATTAAATAAAAAATACAATATGTGTCGACTCATGTTAACCTACAACTAAGATAATAAGACTGTGATAATCCTATAGAAAGCAAGTCAAAATAAATTATCAAGTTTAATATTCAATAAACTCATTGTTAAAGGTTAAAATTGAAAAAAAAAATCAATCTAAAAATAAAACACAATAAAACTACTTCAGTTTATATGAATTAACCTGCAAAACACATGATCAAAGTCATAAGATTAGGATAACCTCATAGAAAAAAACCAAAATAAATCATGAAATTTAATTCATAATCAGGAAACAAACACAAATAAATCATGAAGTCTAATTTATAATCAACTCAACATTGCCAGATGAAATTGAAAAAATATCAATAAAAAGACAAAAAATACTACTCGAGTCAACTGAGTTAACCTGCTAAACCCGCGAGCAAAAGTCATGAAATCGAGATAATCTAATAGAAAGTAAATCAAAATAAATTATAAATCCTAATTTCTAATTAACTTAATGTTGAAATATAAAATTGAAAAAAAATATCAATTAAAAAAGAAAAAAAAAGCCCGAGTTAACCAAGTAAATTAGTTAAATCTGTGACATGGTTTTAAGACTGAGCTAACCATATATAAAACAAACCACAATAAATCATGAAACTTAATTTTTAATAAATTAAATATTAAAGTATAAAATTAGAAAAAAAAATATAAATTCAGAATTAAAAAAAAAACAATCGAAATAAATATTGTTTATACTATAATAACTAAAAAAGAACAAAAAAGCTCAAGTTAATCAAATTAATCCATGACATGAGTTATGAGACCAATCAATTTATAAAGAAAACCATAATAATTTATGAATCTCAATCTTCAATAAATTAAATGATGAAATATAAAATAAAATTAAAAAAATAAATTTAAAATAAAAAGAAAAGGATAAAAAAGAAAACACACTAATGTAATGAGATAGTATACCCTCACCAACTCCATTATTGTTTTCTATAATTCTTTGTTTATGATGGTTTCATTCCCTCATGCTATCTTTCTTCAATTCGAATATGTGCTCGAGTCAATGATGTCTTTTCTTATATATATTGATATGAAGTTATCGTGGCTTTTAAACAATTAATGTTTTGAAAAGAAATTCCACGGCCATGAGATATTTGAGGCTGTTAAACAACTAAGAGACCCTGCTATGTTTCTTGTTAAAAGAAATTGGAGATTAAGTCATTCTTCCAAGACCATAAGTTAAGACTTTTGAGCTCAAATAACTATTTTAAAATAATTCATCATCATCATCATTATTTTTTTTTTATTAATATGAATGTTCATATCAACTTATGCATATCTCGACTAATCTTATGAATTCTAAAATTAACAATTATATAAGTCTCTAGTGATTTTAAGATTTAAAAAAACTTGAATTAGTAATTTTTGAAAAACAAACTTAAAATTTAAATAGCTAAGTTACACCCTTCAAAATTATCATTCTTAGTTCTTATTATATAAACAAAAAAAGGTAATTGATATAGAAGCTCAAAAAAGAAAAAAAAACATTCTTGGCATTGGTGCTCAAATCAAGATCGATCCAGTTTCAAGTCATCCCTTTGAAACACTTGATATATTAACAATTGTGAGATGACTACCTCAAGGGGAAGAATTACATATATAAAATTATGGATTAGACATTTTTTTTCACCAAAAAAAAAAAAAAGGATTAGGCAATTTCTTTCCATAAGACTGAACGACGAGTTCCACGACACGACAAGATGCAGACAGGATTCTAACCATCCCAATTCGACCCACTTGCTCGTCGAAAAAGACCAGCACCTTTATGGAAGTTGCACAAAGAATATAAATCTTAACAAAATAAGAATCAATTCTTAATTCATATATATATATATATATATATATATATATATATATATATTAAACCAGCTGATAAACCTCCATTATAGTTAACTGGATTAAATACTTATTCACGTATACATTGCTTAACTCCTAGAAGTTAATCTAAGGTTTCCATTACTTAAAACAGCAAAACTCCTTGAGGCTTGGATATTTGGAAAATCTAGACGACGTCAAGAATACTCAAAGCACGAATAAGGGTAGCACTTTATAAAATAGAAATATTACAAGACTAAAGAACCTACCTGGCGACCACAAGGGCATTTGAATAATGTAAACTGAAGACCATCAGCAGATCTAATATACCTATTATTGTTTGTTGCCTCATGGAGAAGGCCAGGGAGCTTTCAGGGAAGTTTCACATGGGGTCATTAATTTGATATCTACACCAACAACAAGCATATTATATGTTTGATCAGCAAATGAATTATGATCCGAATCTTTCATAGATGCTCTGGTCTGATATTGGTATTGAAGAAATGTTGTACTAGAACAGACAAGTTGCCGAGGATGCCTAGAGAAATATCCCCGCGCATCATACACGTCAATTGAAGATATAATTATTTATAGACTCAGTAATATTCGTAGTGATCGAGGAATATTCAAATGGGAGATGATGATGTCTCAAGAAATTTAACTGGTTTAGAAATATATGTTGAATAAGTATAAAATACTAAGGGACCATATAAGGTTATGTAAAAATTAAATGATTAGTGTTGAGTTTGGACAAGGTGCCTGAGCCCGTTAGAGGTGAAAGTGGATCCGGGAACGCTACCTAGACCCAAATATGTTAGGCTAAAGCGTGACAACTCGAGCCCATGATAGGTGAAAGTGGGTTAGGGCGTGTTGCTTAAACCTAAACACACGGGGTTCAAGTGTGACAGCCCAAGCCCATGAAGGGTGAAAATGGGTCCGGGCTCGGGCGCGTTGCCTGTGTCGCACCCTCGCGACGGAGCGCTGCGTTGTGGCGACCCAAAATTGATTTCGGGTTTTTTTTTGTGTGTGAATAAGACAAGGGTCTGGCTGCGTAAAGGGAAGGTATCAGCATCACTAGTACGCCCTACCTAAGGTAAGCTACTTGGTGTTTGGTTTGCTTTAGAATCGCTATGGTGTTGGTATTTTCTAATCCTATCAATTTTTTTAGATTTGATTCAAACTAAATTTATTAAGATAGAAATCCAAGGAGATTCCATGTGCTTTAAAAACTCATTTCCCTTAGTATTTCAAGAGTTTGTGACTTGTAAATTGAAAGGAGAAGGGACAAAAATTTAGAAATGTAGAGCATTTTAAAAGCCTTTTTTTGTCTTAGTGTTTTATACTCTCACGGCTCGTAAACCGTGGATTAAAAAATTAAAATGTCCTCGATTATAATCAAGGCTTCTTTCAAAGATATGTGATGACTTATTATGCCTAGAAAATTATTTGGATATTTACCCCTTAGGGTTTCTTTATCCAATTATTAACAGTGAATAATAACCAGTTATTCCCAATAATATTTTGAATATTCATCCCTTTGGGATTTCTTTATCCAAATATTAACAGTGAATAATGGATGAATTCCCCCCCTTGGAGTTTTATAAACATGTTGTAAAATTCAGAAATGCAAGAAAATAATTTTTGTTGTGTTTAAAAAATTCATGCGAAAACACATTTTTCAAAACTTCCAATATTTTTTTTAAAAAAGAACATTCAAAACATGTTAGGGTATTGGCTATATGCAACACACAAGAAAACAATTTTTTTTGATATATATGTCTATTTTTCACATTGCGTCGAAAAACGGGTATTCTAAATACGAGATTGATATTTTTTATAACATAAAGAAAAGACCTTAAAATAAATATGTCAGAAAATCATAAATCTCTCTCTTTCTTTTTATTTTTTTTGAAGAAAAAAAAGAAAAGGTAGGTCCGGCCAGGTCACTCGCCTGACTGGATACAAAAGGGGTGCAGCCCTCTCAAAGAATGGCGAGTTACTATTCAAGTGAATTAATTTACTTAAACAGTACAAACATATGGTAAAACGCATGCAAGGAGACCACACTACTGTTCAAGTGAATTAAAATTCACTTGAACAGTGCAAAAACAAAGAAAAAAAAAACAATGCATGCAAAGAGGAGAAGAGAGTAGACTTGGAGGCGAAAGTGAAGAAGCTGCAGCGACATTGAAAGCATGTTCATCTGTTTCAAGCCTTTTTCTCATGTTATGTATTTGCGTATGTTTTCTGGTTTTTTTTTCCTCCTTGTTTTTGTCACTCTCTCTCCTTGGTCCTGCACTTTCTTCTTCCCTTATTTGCAGATGTTATATGCAAAAAAATGAAAGCAAAGACCGAAAGGGAGTCCCTGGTTGTTTATTGCTTCTCTTTCTTTTCTTGTTTTTCCTGCTCTTTCTTCACCTCCTTCTCTTTTACTGCTTGCCTTCCTGAACTCAGAGCAATGCAAGGATGAAGGAAAGAAACCCTATGTTCTCTAGGTTTTTTTTTTCTCTCCTAACTGCCCGCCTCTCTTGCATTTTTTCTTGTCTTTCTTTTTTTGTTTTTTCTCCGTTCTTTTTTCACCCCTCAGTAGAAGAGGCTTATATAGCCTAACATGTAACTCTATTTAGGAAACAAATATTACATTAATTCTAGGTTGTAATCTCGGGTGAGCAAAAAATAAAAAACAAGAATATTTGATTCTGATTCTATGATCAACAATGATTTCTTTCCAAGTTAGAGGATGGTGCAGCTCCTTTTCATCCTCCCATAGCTGGGACCACGAGGCACTAGCTGTTTACTTTGAAATGAAGCAAAAAAAACGTGGTTCGCAAATAAAAGGAAAGAAGATAATCGGGGTAGCTGTGCAAAGAAAAATAAAAGAATTGTAGACGGGGAGGCATTGTTTTCCTTTTCTAATCTAATTCCCGTTCTTCAATTTCTTCACTTTGTAAAATTTCTTCTAATTTTATCCTTAATCAACTCCCTTATTTTAACACCTTTTCCATTTGATCCTTGGTCCAAAAAAGGGCTTCAAATTGGCTTGCAATTGGTCTTCAATATTTAAGCATCTTGCAATTGTGTCCCTGCAAGCTCGGGCAAAACAAATCCTGCTCGTGGTAGGAATACCTACTTTCATACTAGATATTCAAATGGGAATATCTTGAGCTTCTGATATCGAAATCAAGCGATTCAAAAGCCTAAATTTATCTACACATCCAGGACTACAACTTTGATGAAGGAGTTGAAGTAAGATAAAATCGTTTTAGAGAACAAAATTTAGCAGTAATCTGGTTGATAAAAAAAGGTCTCTTGATCTAATTCAGAAACTGACAATGCCGAGCATCCCAATATGACTGAGAGTATGACCTAAGAACAACAATCACAAATTTTTTTATGGAAATAGAGTTTTTAGTGCAAAACTTGGGTAAGCTCCTTCTCGCGGTATAAATCTCTACTTTCATGTTAGATATTCAAATGGAAATATCTTGAGTTTATGATATTAAAATCAAGCGATTCAATAGCCCAAATTTATCTTACACATCCAACACTACAACTTTGATGAAGGAGTCGAAGTCAGATAAAATCGTTTTAGAGAACATAATCTGGTAGTAATGTAGTTGATTAAAAAGGGTCTCCTGATCTAATTCAGAAACTGGCAATGCCGAGAATGTTGATATGACTGAGAGTATGAACTAAGAAAAAATCAATAAAATTTGTGATGAAAATAGAGTTTTTAGTGCAAAACTCGGGTCAGGATCCTTCTTGCGGCAGAATTCTCTACTTTCATGTTAAATATTCAAAACGGGAATATCTTGAGTTTCTGATATCGAAATCAAGCAATTCAAAAGTCCAAATTTATCTATGCATCCAGGACCACAACTTTTATGAAGGAGTTGAAGTGAGATAAAATCATTTTAGAGAACAGAATCTGGAAGTAATCTAGTTGGTCAAAAAGGTTCTTGATCTGATAATGCCGAGCATCTAAATCTGACTGAGAGTTTGCCCTAATAACAGTATTCCTACGACTTAATAAAGGTGTAAGTCAATTTTTCAACATGTCATGAGTGATAGAATATAACTAAGATGGTCAGATATCGTATGAAATCAAGTCAGAATCATAGCCTAAGTTGGAACAAAAAATTACAACAGCAGTAGAATCAGTTTTTTTTAGTGCAAATTCTAAGGGATTTATCCAGCCACAAAGACCAGATAAAGAAGGAACAAATTTAGCATTATGAAGACTCTTGATCAATCTAAGAAAACTTGATGATTTTGGCAATAAAGGGGAAGGATAAAGAGAGTAGAAAATAGCTCAAATAGGGTTTAGAAAAAATATTTCTTTCTTTGTTTTTGTAAATCTTCCAGCAAATATGAGCTAAACTTCTACACTTAGTTCAAAAGAGGTAAACATTGTATCTAGCACGTGGATTCCAAAAATAGGTAACAACAGCCTGGACCCAAATGGGTTGGGTTCGGGGGTATTAAAGGTGAGAAATAGATCTGGCATGTTGTCTAGATCCAAGCATATTGGACACGGGGCGCACTCTCGAGCCCGTGGGGATGTAAGGCGTGTGCCTTGTATAAGCTTGGGCTTCTTGCCTGAGCCCATGCCCTTTAGAGGGTTGGGCTCAGGCTACCTTATCCGAGCCCGCTCTTCTTGGCCCCCATTGTACTTTACGCTTGGGATACCAAGCTTGAGCCCAAGAGATGTTCTTGTTCGGCCTATTTTGATGAATTTTTTTGGGTTTATTTTATTTGAATTCATTAAGAGCTAACCAATTCCAAGCATGACAAACAATGTCTTATTCTTGGTCCAATTTATAAATCCCATTCTGACATATATAAAGAAATGTAGTCATAGAGGGAAATTTCCTTGCCTGCTAAGGGATGGGAGAATTGTGTATGACAAACAATGTCTTTTAATTCATTTTAAGTTTCTGATTAGCAGTTTAATCATTTCAGCTGAATGGTTTTTATGACACATTGTTTACTATTACGTAAAGCTATGAGCCATGGGCAGTACAAATTCTAATTGATTCTAGTCCATGCATGCCATTGGACTCATGTATTGTTTCAGTAAAGTGTTGGAATATCGATTTGACTTGAAACAGGATGCACAATTACTAGCTAAATTACCTAATTTTATACTTGGACCATGTAGTCAAACTCTTTATTTCAACTAGGTATAGAAAATTTCCTTCATTCAAAAAGAAAATCTCACGCATGAGATTATGTCTGGATTTAAACTTTGACGTGAGTTTAATTTAAAGTCATTGCTTCTGCATGCGCCGGTATAAAAGAGAAAGAGCAGAGAGAAAGAGCGCCACTACTTTATTATGTTCGAACGAGTGACGCCTAAAGGGAAAGTTATTAAAATAAGGTTAAAATCCCTATCCTAGATGCAGCCCTGAACGACAAGTTTTGGAATAGAACTGGTCACTCTAACATGGTTGTTCCGGGATAAACAATCAAGTTGTTTAGTAGTGGGATGGTTATGGCCAAATCCACTAAGCTTAAAAAGCTCAGGAAGATGATTGGATTCGATGCCATCCTAGTCGGAAATTCCTTGACTAGCTAGCTAGCTAGCAGTGGCTGGATGGGGTGGTCTAGCTAAAAGATTCTTGACTTTTTCTATTTTGTTTTTAAAAAATTTTGAATCTTTGAATGAAACACGAAGAATAACTTTTTCTTCACCTTTGAATCCGTGGTCCTTTCATAGCAGATATATAGCTCTTTTCCAGCTGGGCTCTTTAGGCATGCACAAAATCGATGATGATCACACAGTTCCGTTGTCACTTCTTCTTGCTTTTGACTGATAAAAGTTTAATTAACGGGAGCCATGGAGAAGTGAATTTGGGTCCTACATGTAGATTTACTCGTTTTGCAATATCGTTGAAAATCATATACTCCCTGAATACACGCCCACTTACCTATTTTTCCATGACTCCATCTGCACTACTCATAAATCCAACGTTTGTTACACCAGGAAAACTTTGATGTTTCAGAATTCAAAAGTCCATTACCCTATTCCATTTATGTAAACATATAATCTGACCTGAAACTTGCATGTTCTTCGTGTCTTTTTTTTCTTATCTATTCCATGCAATTGTTCTGTCATAAAGTGGGATAAGTTTGGCAGGGCGAATGGGAATTTCTGTTTGATTTGCACAATAGTAATTAGTTATTTAATTATCGTGCCTCAAGTCAAACAGCTCTACTTGTTAATTTTAACGCAGGATTTTAAGCAAAACCTAGAATTAGTATTGCAAACAATATCATGTATACAAATATGAACGTAGAATTAACTAGCTAGCACAAATGTATAAAAAATGAGATGAAGAGAGAAGGCTGCAGCTGCATACATTGATTGAGCATCCAGCTTTTGTGTCACTTTAAGAAGTGTATGGGGTATATAGCCAAAGAGCAACCACCTATAGATAAACAATCACAGCATAATCTTTGGGCTAAAATTCTTGTTCTTCCTCTCAAGATATGATTCGGGATGGAAATAGATAATATCTCACAGAACATTTGCGTTGTAAAATATTAATATAGCTTTCATCTACCTTTTGCCACTTGCATCCACCATGTACAAGATCTCTGGTTTCTTTCCAAACTTTTTCTTCCTCTATAATGTTTCCTTTTTAGATATCAATAGCGATTAAAACTGGTTGGTGCCGAACAAAACTTTGTTAGGTTCAAGTTCTATTTAGAAAAGCTGTGGCTAAATAGCCCCCTTTTCTAAGATTCTGCTAATATAGGACCACGTTGACAGTACCCTCCATCATGCACTAATCTGATTAACTGATGTTAAGGTTACCATCACGCGAGGGCAAATACTATTGATTGGTTTTTAGAATCTACAATCACATTAAGGATCAAATCATTATCATCGATGGATTGGGGCAGGTTATGATTGGCTTCGCAAGGATCAGATCCTGGTTCCGGCGCTTTCATTGATTATGTTATATGATGTTCTAGCTTTTACTAACTACAAGCAACATGGAAAGATTTTCTTTTTTTTTGTGTGGAAATTTTGTGTGTGTGGAAGAAAAGGATCTCCTTTATGCAGCATGATTAATTTATCAAGTGTAGATGAATGTGCTCCACGTAAAGTGTGCTGAACCTTCCCGTTTCCCTCTCAAGTAAGCTCACGCCTTAGTCTGCTTTAAAAAACAAAAAAATTCAAAAGAATGACCTTAGTCTGCTTTCCACTATGTACATGTCCTACAGCAGAATAAATTAAACTCACCAGTATTAAAATATTAGTCACAAAATTTCTCGCAGTCAAGCAGAAAATTAACTTGTGTTGACTGAGAATTCTTAGAATTGAGAGTTTCATGGTTTGTCAAGAACTTGAGGTGGAGTCCGATAGGATGGAGCCTATGCAGCTGCTTACAACTGACATAGCAGATCATCATGATCCGCAGTGTGCTTTGATAGAGGATATTCGAGCTCTTGCTTTCTCTTATTCCTTCTTTCAGTCCATGCATGCATGCTCTGAGGGAGGGAGATAAATAAATGTGTCCATGTTTTAGCTCGTACTGGTTCTAGCGTACATCAGATGTGGGATCTTCCTCTCCTAGATTTGGAAGATGCTATTCAAGCAGATCGATGCTGTAGGTGTTATGTTAGCAGGCTGTAATTTTTCTGTTTCTCCACATTTTATTTAGCAGGCCAAGTAAATCAAAATACATACATTAGGGTACCATACAATCTTCAATATTAATTTTTAGGGGCAAGAAAGAAAAAAAATAAAATAAAAAACAGAGGCAAGGTGATTGTCGAGAAGCTTCTTCTGATGTAGACCATACATTTATAAACTCTATGGTCGACGGGGTAAAGAAAGTGATTCACTCAAAAGAGAAAGAAATATGATATACATATATTAATTTATTTCAAGATCAAGAAGAGATAGATAGAGATTTCTCTCAAGGCCACTTAATTAGAGGAGGCTGATTCAGTTGACTACTTAATTAATGCAGGTTGGTTCCTTTGATCCTTGCTTTTGTCAAGACTTGACTATCTTCTTATTAATTTTGTAGTATTATCAACTTGGAAAAATTCGTGGTAAAAAACACAAGATATATATACTAATTTATAATTATTTGTATCCTCACGCCTATATGCCAACGATCAATGGAACAACTCTCCTAATTCTCGGAGACTTTGGGATGTGATGTTTGGAAAAAACGACATCCAATACATTTGCTTTTATAATTACACAAATACACACTGTTGTCTATACAGTGACTCATCTAAATAGTTCTTATAGATTTTTTTATTGCTACAGTCCACTAAAGATGTGACAAAACCATACCATACGTCTTGTCATTTTTTGTCTTACTAGATTTATTTTTTCTTGTGCCGTGTGGACAGTAACTATTAACTATAAATCTAGAACTTGGGGAGAATTTATTGTGTAAAATACATGATAAATTTCCTTACATGACATTATAGATGGACAGTTTACAATATTTTTTTTGCTTGCTTTTTTTTTTTAATTTTATCTTTTATTGGATCAGATTATAAGTTAATTTATCAATGAATAATAAGATATCTAAAAGAAAAGGAATCAAAATAAAAAAACAAAAAGAGAATTGGTGGCTTTTAAAAAGTTTGGGTAAAATGTCTATTGTAGTCCCATATTTTCCCAATTTAAAACATTGGTTCCTTAATTTTTTCAAAATTTATAGGTAAAATAAAATTTTTGATCTCAAACTTTATTTTTTCCTATTATTTTAGCTCTTGGTTTGAGAGAGGTGAAAGAAAGTTGACTGGATTTGATGCTAGATGAGAAACAATTTTTGTTGGCACTATTTCAGCCATAAAATGAATAAAATTTGGTGTTGAATTGTTCTTTGAAGGGGAAAGTTCAAATTTTTTACCTTGAAATTGACTACAAAAATATATTCGAGCTCGTTTAGATTTTTAGTTTCAGATTAATTTTAAATTTTGAAATAGTTTTTTGATGCTATAAAGGAGTTTATCAAGTTGGCTTTGATGTTTTTATAGGTGTTTGGAATTTTTTTTTTTAAAAAAGATGAAAACTCAATTTTAGGGTAAAAAAAACTCACCACCCTATTTTTTAGCCACCGAATGAAACACAAGCAATATAAAAAGGACACGTTATGTTGACTTGTTTTTTTTATTAAAAAAGAATTATGGTAAATGACATGTTCATAAAAAAAAAAAAATTATAAGCCCAAGCATAAGAGCCTACACTTCCAAGCCCAAGTGCAAGACCTTACATGAGGAGCCAAGTGAGCTTGGGCTCTTAAAAGGAAAAATACAATATTTTGATAATTTTAACATAATTGTTTGAAAAATTAAAGGAAAATTAATTCAATGAAATAATATAAAAAATAAAAAATAAAAAAAAATTATCCACATCAATGATTCAAAAAATAATATATTGCCACAAAAGCTCTAGGTCTTATTTAAAATGTATGGTTTAATTGAATTTTTTTTAAAATATTATTATTATTTATATAAATAGGGTTTTATTTTAAAATATATATAAAAAATGGAGGGACAAGTTGAAAAATTGTTCACATAATTTCATATGCAATAATTAAAAAAGAATGAATATTACCACAGAAACTCTAGTAATTATTTTAAAAGCTCATGTGCCTTTTAGGATGGCCCGTGTATATAGGCCTAAAAAATTGCCCATGCCTGGTTGGGCCTTTTAAAAACAATCCAGGTTGTGCTTATTTTTTTTATTTATTTATTTTATTTCAAATGGAGCATGTTAGCTGCTAATTATCTTCTATGACCTTTAAAATTGAGTTTCGAGTTTAGAACAAAAAAAACCTATCTTTCAATGTTTTTTTACTTAAAAACACACATATAAAAAAAGATCTTTAAAACCTTAATAATCTCATTTTCAAGGGCAAAACACTTTACTCAACCCTAAAAAAAATAAAAATAAAACTAAACTTCTCGGCCTACAATCTTTTTTTTTTTTTTCAAATTATTAGAAACACAAACCACCTGCTTTGAACTCTCTTTCGGCAAGATGAATCCATTAACTTCAAGATTGAGTTTTTTGATCATTGAATATAACAGACAAAAAGCTATCTCTCTTCTCTCATTTTTTAATAATTTTTCTTCTCCTCTTTTAACAGAGAGAAACTAAAATGTAAAAGAAATGAATTTCAATGTACACTTTAAAAAAATTAAGGATCAAAGAGTAGGAAGAAGCGCTTCGAGCAATATGAACATAAAAAGGACCATTTCCGTTAAATAAAAGAAATAATTTGTCGCTAAGCATTCTGGCTAGCCCTTCCAACTATAAAAATTATGTAATGACAATCTTTATGCAACGTATAATAATTATGGCATAGCAAACACGTGGAACATGAAAATTAAGACAAACCCCCAATATACAATGACATTCCGGCATAACAGGAATAAATAAGCTGGTTCAAATATTTATGTTAATACAAAAAAATTAATTTAAAGGTCTTAAATTTACTTCTTAGAGGTCATCAGTTCGAGTCCGATATAAAAGAATTGCACCAAATGATTGTCGTGAATTATTATTCATCGCATTATAACAGTGTCTATATATAATACAAAATTTGTGACTATGTAAGGAATGTTAATGAAGGAATATACAATCATAAACACAGCTGCAGCTATTTAGAAAACATAATAAAATCAGATATTCTATACATAGAAATATATCGTTGATAGATGAAGTTTGTTGATTTTCCTTATACCACAAAACCTCAGGACCACTAGAGGTTTACATGGTCGTTAACTTCAGGGCCCGTAGGATTAGTCGAGGTGTGCGCAAACTGACCCGAACATCCACGTTAATAAAAAAAATAAGAAAAAGTTTAATGATTAAACAATAAGAAAAAATATTCAAAGACCAGAAAAATAATTAAAGTAAACATGTTCAATATTAAAGATTAATCTTAATTTGTTAATATTTTCACATTAAATACTTGCATGGCTTGGTGTCTCCATGCATTAAAATGAATTGTTTTAAAAGGCATGAGCAATATATGAATTCATAATATTTTTTAGGGTTCATGCACTAAGGTCAATGGTAGTATAATAAATTATGATTTTTTGTTTAGTAATATAAAACTATAAATTTATATTACTTGTGAGATATCTGATCAGTCTGATGGATGAATATAATAAAATATGTCTCCATGCACTTTTTTGAAGGAGATATCTTAAATTCAAATCCTTCATTTCTCAAAAACTTATCTTTGTGATGTCGAGGTTGCATAAATTAATTAACCCTAGCTTCGAACACAACACACAAGATAGTATAGAGCAGTAAGGGGGGGGGTCGATCCCATGAGGAAGTTTCAAGTCAGATTTTTATGTTATATGATATGCAATTTGGGGGGGGGGGTTGGATGTTATCTAGGCTAAAGCAAAAAAAAAAAAACAGAAAACTATC
>NC_133285.1:6426044-6492760 GCF_005239225.2 Populus alba | reverse complement strand
GAGAGATAAGTGAAAATATGAACAAATTGTTTTTGGTAAAGAAACAAGTCTCGGTTGACATCGATTTTAACCATGAAAAAAAAACAATTTTAGCGTCAATAAATTTCATTTGATAAGGAGAGTCTTATCTCGTATGTTCTTTGCTCTTTTATTTGCAGTGAGATTGTAAGATTTTGAGCTTATATTTTTTATTTTTTTAAGTTGATTTTGGATTTTTTTGAGTCGTTTAAGGTCATATATTTGGTTTTATCAAAGTGTTTTAGGGTATTTTATAGGTGTTTTTAAGTGTGTGTGTGTGTAAAGATTGCAAAAAAGGGTTGTAGGTTAAAAAACTATCAACCTTGGATTTTCCAACCAACTATTAAGGTTAGAATATGGGTAAAAAATAGATGATACATCATATACTTTTATTTAAAAAAAAAAACAATTGTAGTGAATGACATTATCAAATAAAAAAAAATATAAGGTCTTCTTTCATGCGTGCGTACACTTTCAAATAAACTAGACAATCGTTTTTTGGCTTGTTAGACTTGGCACCTCTGAATCTTTTTTAGACTATTTAATTTTGTCCTTTTAAAAAACCTAGATGGCACGGGCCCCTGCCCTTAGACCTTTTTTATCTCTTTTTTTCGCTACCAGTTTCATTCTTTAGTTTTGGGTATTTATATTAAAAGTTTTATTAGGATTGTTTTTTTAGTTTTATAGATTTTCATGATGTATTTTTAATAAAAATATGATTTATTGTTACTTGGTTAACTAATACACTTTCAAAAACAAAATTCTGAACTCATAAGGCATTCTTTCCATGCATCCCTACTTCAATTTTTATTTTTTTTTTAATTTTATCAAATCACTTTCCTATACATATTTTTTTATTTTTGTTTTATTAAATAAAACATTGGTTTTCAATACAATAGTATTAAAACAATCAAGTATATAGCGCATGTTTCGAGATAAAAATATCTACATCGATATCTATCTCTCAACTTTTCAACTTATTATTTGGTTAAGTATTGTTCATTTTTTTTACTTGGTTTTCACATAAAATGATAGCATTTTTTTTTCTTTTTTTTTTTTTTAACATGTGCAATATTGCATATATATTTTTTTTATTTGGAATTTTTTTCAATTGATTTTAATTGTATGTGTCTATTTGTATTATCATTTGATTAAATAGAAAATTGATTTTAATAAACAAAGTCATTAAACAAAAATTGGGTATATTGGGTATATGGCTTATTTTACGAGATTAAATATCTTGATCTATATCTATCTTTTAATTTTTCTAGTTTTTGTCTTTAATTATCATTAAATGAATTTATTTTCATTTATTGATATTCATGGTTCTCTTTGATTTATTTAATTAAATGAATGTATAAGCCGTTTTGATTTATGTTCAGGGATTTTTTTATATAAAAAAAAACACATTAAAAAAACATGTATCTATTTTTTATTGAAAAAAAATTATTTGACCCACCACAATAACACAATATCAAATAATTGTAAGAATTTATTGGGCATACATTTCCGGTTCATTGATATTAATCTAACATATCAAATTTAATGAGAATTAGATTTCATCGGTAAGTTTCAATTTTGATAATGGTATGGTTAGTTCATTTTCTTCCTTTAAAAGGAACTAGATCTTAACTAATAATTGAAACTTTGATTTTATATATTATATATATATATATATATATATATAACTGAATTCTTCTAAATATGATTGGTTTTATGCCTTTTAATATGTAAAATAACATTATCTTTAAAGTATTATTTGTTTTATTTTTAAAAATGTTATTTACTTTCATTATAAAAACAGATATTACTGAGTGAGACAAATATATACTTCCAAAATTTACAAATATTTCCAAGTCTTGCATAGCAAAACAAAGACTCTTCTAAGAATATTTCAAAAAGACTTATTGAATCTTGTGTAAAAAGACAAACAAATTAAAATCCAAACACCAAAAGACTTACAATTATAATGCTGATTGACCAATAATTAATCAATTACTAATAATTTTTACAATAAAAATGAAAAAACAATGGGGATTATTATCCAACCAAACTATTTGAAAGATTAATGGAAAAATGAAATAAAGTGTACATGTAAGAAATGATAAAAATCCAAATTGTTGCTTGTGACGTGTATGTTCGCTATCTTTATGTATATCATCCAGTCATCACTAGCACCAGAGTCTTGGCTCATCTCATCCAAATCCTTCTAGCTTGATCAATATTTAGAGTTGTAGATATCAGGAGCAATCTTCTGACGTTTCAGTTCTTCAATAAATAGAGAGACTTTCTCTAGTTGTTCAACTGACATGTACAAAGCCATCATCTCATTGTACATGAGAGAGCAGTGAAGGACGACAAGCTCGATGCCTTTATTCTCTTGTAAGATTTCCCATGGTCAGAGTCTGATGACTCTGATTCTTCCTGAGGAACCATCCATTCTGACATCACAATGGTTTCTATGACAGAAAAACATAACAGTTAAGACTCCTATAAAAACACGAGGATTTCACAGTACGACCACAACAGGACCATCGTAAGGTAACTCAACAGCATGGACACCAAGAAGTGAAGATTTGAGGAGAACCCAGATGACAAATATGAGAGGAAAGCCCCTGAAAGGGCAGCGTACAAGTGCTTGCCAAATGGACTCAGCACGAATCGGTGGAAGAAACTCACTGGAATCATCACCACAAAGCATAGAAAGAAACCTTGACACTGGGACTGGAACCCCGATTGTCGCAGCCATGGATTCCATCTCCAAACCCTTTCAACAGCAGCTCTCAATTTCTCAAATCTCAAACCCATTGCTAGGCTTGTTTTATTGGACTTGATTTTCACAACCCAATCAAGACGAAGAAGCGAAAAGTAAATTGAGACGCAAATGGTGATAATACGAGAGAGAGGGGGAGAGAGAGCATTTTTGTTTTCCCTATGTACCTCTTCCCACAGTTTTTATACCAACATCAAATAAACGAGTGCTACAGTGCTCGCTATGCTAGCAAACACTGTTCACGAAGCTAGAGTAGAGAGTCAATGGAGAGTGTGGGTGCGATGGAAAAAACCATGCTTGCTGGCTATTGTATTTGTAGCTAAAAAGCCGTGATAAAAAAGTATGGGTGTGGCCAAATAGAGTTTGTGCAGGATTTTTGTCCTTTTAAAAACGATTTTATGAAATAACAACTAGTTTTCTGAAACCTCTATAAACATCAATCTTTTCCACGCATTTTTAACATAAAGAGTTTGTAAGAAAGAGTGCAGAAAATCTTTCTTAAAAGCTTTGCTGGCTATATTCTTGCATATTGTTGTAATAATGCTTTTATGCTTTATTTGATTTGTTCTGGGGGTGATCATAATTATCTAAGTTACTGAACTAATCATTATAAAGGTATGAATGGCACCACATCAATATTAAAAAAAATACATGGTGGTGTGAGTAACAATCGAATAACACTCGGGCCAGTGACGAGATTTCCTTGAGAATTGGGGTAAAATATTTTTTTAAATATAATGTAACCTGGATAAAGTAATATATGATTTTCACGTGAATAATGATTGAAAACTTTTGAATTTGACAGTTAAATTATATCATTTTTTGCTCTTGAAAAAAATTTATTTCCCAAGTCATTGCTATGTCTTTTTGAATAACCGACTAAATTTTAAAGAAAGAAAAATTTTAATGCTGGACACCAAAAACTTTCATGAGTTGACCATTAAAACCACAAAAGAAAAGAAAAGAAAAAATGAAAATGTTTTAGCAAATTAAATTAAGTTTTTTTACTATTTTATTTTTTGTAGTAGGCAATAGAGGAGTACACTCAATGAGAGCGCGTGAGCTTCTCATTCTGTGTGCTCTCTTGTTAATAATTTCCTCTTACAGCGACCAACGAGACAGACAAAAAGCGATCTAAGATTGTTTTGTAATTTATCCTTATTTTCCATATACCCTTACCAGCCTCGTTTTGCTTACGGGAAGGATCGGTGAAGGAAGGGGTATTTAAGTAATCATGAGAAGCAGGTTCTGCTAGTCAGGATTTTGAAACTGAATCTGACTACACGAGATAACGGGGTTTTGAAAATATCGATACAAATTTAAACGATTGAGATCTTTTCTAAAGTTAAAAATGTGTGGATGTGATCTTACTTTATTATTTATTTTTTTACATGCTTTGCCCCAAAAATAGAAAAATAATAAAAGAAAATGAAAAATAACCACTTATGCTGTTTTGGGTCCCAATTCCTTGGTAGGAGCAATGATTGAGCAATGAATGCGGATTTGATTTATTTTTTAAAATAAAAATATTTTTAAAACACTTTAAAAACAGCATAAGTGGTTATTTTTAAAATATATATTTTTTATTTTTTAAAAAATAATCTTTCTAATCACTGCATCAAAAAAAAATCTAAGAACATAAAAAAATTATTTTTTAAAAAATCAAAATATAAAGAAATGTGATTTGAAACGTAGTTTTACGGGCATCATAGTAACAGTGATGCAATGATTCCATGACACGTCCCAATCTGACGCCAGGTTTCCAATGAACCTTTGTATCATAACGAGGAGTTAATTTAGATGCGCAGAAGGAGTTGGAATTGAGAGTTTTTGTCAAACTGAAAATCTTCTTGCCACGTCATTCTTCAACCAGAAAACACAAGTCTCAAACGATTGGAGATACAGACGATGTATACCAGGCAAGACAATGTTTGAAATGGTTTCCAACCAGCCTTTCCAGCATTTTGTAGAATTCTTAGTTTTTTTAGACAAGGGTTTAAGTATTATAAGATTATGTTTTAATAAAAAAAATAGTTTTTTAATCCCAAAATATTAAACCTAGTTTTTTTGGAACAGCGTGTACATACTACATACAATTTAAGCTTCTATTGGGCTTCATTAACCAGCCCTTTGCTTTTGTTGTTAGAGATGACAATTTCATCTTATACATCGATTTCAATTGGCTTTTGTGTTGTTTTTAATTTTTAAAATAATAATAAAATAATTTAACTATCTTTGAAAGTTAAAAAATTTAAAGTGATTGGCAAAGATATTTATGTCTTTTCACCTTTGAAACATAATAAAATGACAACTATACTCTTAAAAAACAAATGCACCTAAAGCCTTTTTGGTCTTTTTTCTATGATTTTTTTAATTAGTAGTTTCATTGAGGATTATTTGGTCCTTATACATAGATTAAATATTATTTAAATAGAAAAAACTGATAATGCCTATGTAGTGCATGCTAGCATGTACAATGTCTCCTAATGATCAAAAATATGCTTCAACCATGTTATTAGAAGCATCGTCGTGCCCTTTTCTTGTTGATGCAACGATGTCAGCTGTAGCGAGATGATTTGTTACTAGTGTAACTTTTTTGTTTTTCTTTTCTTTCTCCTCCATAAAATTACAGCTTGGCTTTCTTTATTTGTGGTATTTCGACTGCAGTCCTTATTATTTTAATTTGTAATTTTTGTTCATAGTCTTCTGGTAAGGTTTTATTTGTTTTTAACTTCATCCTTTAATCCCAATTAATTTATTATATATTATCTTTTTTCTAATTTGATCCTTATCCTTTTGAATTATAATTGTTTTTGGCCCTTTTGTAAATGTTTTGTTGGTTTTTAATTTTATCATTCAATCTAAATTTATAGTATATTATATTTTTCAATTTGGTCCTTATTCTTTTGGTTTTTTTATCATTTTGTTAAAATTATTTTTCTTTCACTTTCACCCTCCAATATAAAATTCTTAATTGCCCTTTAATTTATTTTTTATTTTGATTTTTACTCTCATTCTTTTAATTGCTATATTTTTTTAAAAAAATTGTATCCTTTTGTGTAATTGATTTTTTTCGATTTCATCTTTCGACGTCTAATTTATTAAGAATTGGGCTTTATGATTTTTTTATTTATGGTGCTTTCGGTCTAATGATCCAAGTCACGAGTTTGAAAAATTAACAGAGGTTAACATCCTTTTATTTGCTTATTTTATATTCTGATTTCATCATTTGACATTAATTTTTGTAAAAAAATTAGCTTTGTGGGTTAACATGGGCTGACTTGACCTTTATTATCCAAGTTATATATCTATCATGCTAATTCGGGTTGACTTGAACCGATTTTTTTGTTTTTTTTAACCAATTTCATCATTTCATATTTAATTAGTTGAAAATTAAATTATATTGTTTTTTTGCTCTTGAATTTTATTTTTTAAGTTATTGTGATTATTTTTTTTATATAACTTCTATCTGTATACTATAGTTGCCCTATTTTTTTAATCATTTGATTGAAAAAAATCTAGCTTATATGACCAAGGCTACAATTCAAGTTGAATTTTTTATTTTAAAATGTGCTTGATACTTAAACATAATTTTTTATGAAAAAAATGTGCTTGACCCGTGGTATAGTGGAATTACACATCTAGTATTTTGTATAGAATACATAAGTGATAATTAATTATACTTCGGTACATTCCATGGTACATTCACTATATTGCAAATACTTTATTTTATGTTATTTTATTTTAGGTGGCTAGTGGGAAGGGGGGACTAACTGGATTGCAGTTTCAACCCTTTGATTGATGAGTGGGAAAATGTTTCATTCACCGGCAAATCGCTCAACGCTAAAGTTTCAACAACGGATGTCTGTGTTTGTATTACAGTAAGAAAATCTGTTTTGTTTTTTGGATCTTCTTTATTGGGATTTTGAAGTTTTGCAAGAGTAGAATTATTTCTTTTGGAAACACTCTGGGAATTGATGCATATCATGTTTCTTGTTAGGTCCCGATCGAGCCTGCCTGAAGATCATTACTAAGAGCGAATTAAGCTTGGAACACACCCACACATGTACAAGTACATGGAGATCTCTATTCTTGTCTTTGATTTGTCGTGTCAAAATTAAAATAATCTAGAAAACGAGAAACGACTCGGTCAACCATCTTTCACAGACACGACTAAAAGACCTTCGATTACTTTTTGACTATATTTTCTTTTGTCGTTGAGAGTTTTCTGAGCATGAATCCAAGTTTTAAGGGCAAAGAACTCTGTTGCTGACGAGCTACGACCATAAATTAATTCTTCGCCATACAGAAAAAATCATTTCACAAAAAAAAAAAATGTCCATTTTCAATATGAATTTATATAGAAATATATATCCGATTCAGTTTTCCTATCTTTCTATGTTGCGAGTGCTGATCCTTTCATCTCCAATTAAGTTTCTATTGATCACACACGTATAACCTTGTAGAGAGAAATCAAGGGAAAAAAAATGGTAAGAAATTTGGGCAAACCAAAATAATTTGTCAAATTAAGTTTGGAATTAATGGAATTGCAAGTTTTAAACTCCACCGAAGCTTGCATTTGTTAGGAGGTGCACAACAATCAAATTTAACAGTTGTTTTAATAAAACTCTCGTGTTTCATTAATAAAATAAAAATTAAATTGCTATTCATTTTTGTCTTTTGCTTCACCGTCATTTAGCAATTCTTTGAAATGCTGTTGAAAAATATAAAAATGTCTTTTATTAATTTAACCTCTGAGAATGGTCTAAATCAAATAGCTACGACTAGCTAGCCAAAGTTTCCAAAAGAGCAGTCTAGTCACTTAAAAACATTATCCCTCCTCCATTCACTGCGAAGATAAAGAAATTCATTGCTTGGGACCAAAATACCAATTCCCCATGTGGGCAGAGAATTTCAAACGTTGATTGTAACTGTAGCAACCTATGATAAACAAGTGCAGAAATCAACTATCATACTCACAAATATGCTAATTAACCTTCTTGGTTGCTTACCCATATAATATCAATGTCATCAGCTGCCTTCTTCTTCTTCTTCTCTTTTGCTTTTCTTTCATTTAAAAGAGAAGAAGAAGAAGAAGGCAGATTATTCAACAATGAAAGAAAAGCAAAGAGAAGAGAAAGAAGGCATATAATATCCTTCATTTAAAACCCTTGAAGTTACAAATTCATTATTTATGGAAACTCCATTTACGTGAAAGTTAACAAGAGATCATCGGTCCATATTCTTATAAGTACGTGTGGAATTACATCTTGCAACTATCTAAACAAACACAGTTACTGCACTTACAAGTTACAGCCACACACTCACATTTAACCAGTCCAATCAATACGTTTAAATGGCATGCACAAAATGTGATTAGATTGCATCCAATGGATAATGACACTCGCAGAAGATGTTGGCATGCAATGAGAGATAAACCATTTTAATGTTGGTGCAATCTCCTGCAAACAGGACATGTGAGCATCAAAATGATAAAAAGGAAAACCTCGTCTAGTAATTTTAACATAAACAAGAAGAAGAATAAGATGAAGAGAGGCCTTGGCCAGCGATAATCATGAGTCATGACATTGTAATAGTTAGTGATGCAAAATTAAGATTTTGATGTACATCAACTAAAAAGATTAGAGGCTCTTGCCAGAACAGTAAATCTAGCAGCCTATGCCATATAATCTAAAATACGATGTTATAGCTATGCAGAAGGCAGCGATCATTCAATCAAAACTAGGGTTCTCCTGATCAGTCCCTCTAACTTCATATTCTTCATTACTGTTTAATTATATAGCACTTGGGATTGTTTTGGCTGACAGCGGGACTTATAGAGAGACATAGGTTTACAAGATAACCTAAAAAAACGTGGGTTTAAGTATTCAGTTATGGGAAGGAGGGTGAGTCTCTGGTGGAGAATAATCCAAGTTGAAACCAGGATGTCTTTCACCACGTTTCTTTTGAGGCACACGCCAAGAAACTGAAACAAGAGACTCTTTTTTATCAGCACCTGGATTTTTCTCTATCTCATCGACCGAGTCCAACTTCTGTTTGGCTTTCGAGTCCTTCAGCTTTTGAGCATTATCACCCAATTGAGTCTTTGCAATGCTATCTTTTTTTGCTGCTCCAAATTCTTTTGACGAAGAGGACTCCACTGTGGGTACTGTAGTAACCGAAATCTCCTTCTGATCATTCTGTAAAAGACCCAGGTAATGTTACAGCACGTCATGCAAGCAAATGAAGCTCAAAAAAAAAAAAACTAGCAACTTGCACCAACCTGATAGGGAATTATGTGAAATTTCTTCTCAGGGTTATTGTTAATGTCAGCAAGTGGTCTGGCGGTACATGCATGCAAAGAAAGGCATAAAAGTGAAAGAAGAAAATAGCAAGGATATGTGATCACTGACATATTAAGGAAGACAAGCTTTAGCTGGCTAGAGAGTGTTTTAAGGTTCTAAAAATGCAAGAAAAGCTTCCTGTATATGAGTGCTGGTGAGTAGTAGTGGTAGTAGTTAGGGCAGTAGCACTGGTGGGATTTGTTGGAAGAGCATTAAATGCAAGTATCTCAGGAGATTAAAGTCTTTGTTTTGCAGAACATGCAAATGTATGGGTGAGGAAAAGGAAGGAGAAAATGTGAAGATATGGTCGGTTTCTCTGTCCCTTCTCTTTCACAATTATATCAATGGGGTCCCAAGACTCAGCCCCCACCAGAGAAACAGGAGCTTAGAGCCTCTCCAGTAGAAATACTGGGGAGAGAAGAAGAGAGAGAGTCAAAAGAGAGATTTTCCTTACAAAAATATCACAATATATAATTAAGAAGCAAATGGAAGCACGAATAGAATATGCAATGTTAGATTAACATTGACAAATTCAAGAAAGCTAGTGTAGCCCTCATTCGAGTCATTGTTTCTACCGAAGAACTCCATTCTTTGTCTTTGTGTTAAACCTTCGCTCCTTGCATACTTCCTGCCTCGTTTCTAGTCCTTGCCTGCCTTTTTTTTTTACCTTGAAAAACTTGTTATGAATATTTTATGAGTCATATATTGTATTATTAATGAAAAGTAGGTTGCCTTTTTAGTTTATGTTTGTTATAACTGTTCCTTGTATGTCAATCTGTGTATTATGATTAATTTAAATTACCTTAACAGGAGACAAAAAAGACAGAGGTAGCCAACATGCGTTGCATTGTTTGATGCATGCATCCATTTTAAAGGTACCGAGTATCAATATATAAATTTGAAGTGCTATATAGTATAGGGTAAATTCTTCAATGTCTTGGTAAATGCAACGTGCCTTTGATACATGTCTTTTCAGAAGTTTTATATGGGAAATAGGAGGATTTTTTTTAATTTTTTAAAAAATTTGTAAAGTAACATAATGAAATACAATTTAGGGATATAGAGTAGTTTTACAAGTAGTACATAGCAACTGTGACATGAGTTCACATATACCATCTACGACTTTTATTTTCAGCACCTCTATTGATAGAGTTAAGGTTGAGAAGAAAGACGAAAAAGATGGGAAAGATGAAAATGTTGGGTTCGTTGAACCTGTTAATCAATACATGATTCATTCTACTTCTAAATTTGAAGTTGTGAGTGCGGATGACCAATATAAATGCAATGATTGAGTTAATAGTCACATGCATTCAATCGATGAATTGAAGGTTGGAAAAAATCCACAGACAATTTTGAATGTATCATTGCAATTCGTTCAACTAAAACTTATATTCAATTGCAATGTGTTCAGAAACCAGTTTATAAATGGTATTTGCATGAGAGATATCACCAAAGATCTAATTCATGAGAAATTTCAAAACTGAAAGGGTTCCACACATATTAGAACCCTCTTATATTGCAACGCCATCATCAGATTGACTCAGATATCATTGTAGAGGTGATGTTAACAATTATAAATAAGGATTTAAGTACGAGTAATGATACGGTTCAGCCATGTGATACGACCCAAGTAAGGTCAGATTCGGATTTTGGCGTAAAAAGCACAACAGTTCAGGTTTACGGCAACAGTCATAATTCTCAATCCGACCGTTGGATCGGGCTAATATTTTATGTGGACTCTCCAGACATATCTTACTACCTTGGGTTAAAATTGCAGGTCAATCAGAGTTCGGGAAGGCACCCCAATACTGGTCAACAGAGGCTGTACGGATTTTGTTATTTACTTCCATTTGACTTGTGGACTTCCTATTTGATTAGGATTCTTTTCCTCCAAGGATGTGGGAGCTGGTTTTGGGAATTTCCTAGTTCCACAAGGATCTTTAATGAGTTGCAATATAATCTCCTAGTGTGGCAAGGATTCATTAATGTTTTAGAATCCTTTTCGTATAAGGATTCCTTATTCATCCTAGCTACACAAGGAAAGAAGCGCTGGTGGTATTTAATGACAAGTTACTTATTTTTATTATTTTCTTTCATGTTTGGGCTTAATTAATAGTTTGTTTTCAGCTAGGATCCAAGGCTTGTTTGGATCAGGTTATGGGCCTTTTAGTTTAGGGTTTTGGGCTAGTTTTGAGTGGACCTCATATAAGTCCACATAAGAGGTCCATTAGGGTTAATTTTTCAAGAACTATTTAAACTCATGTAAGCCATAATTTCGGCAGCTTTGATGATTATTATTCTGAATTTTTCAGTTTTAACGCGTGAAAGTGATTCTTGCATTCTTCAGTTCTTGAACGAACTGAATCTGACTTATCGAAGATTAACTGGCTTCGTGGCGTCATTCTACTCATTCCAATAGTGTTGGTGCCTTGGAGCAGGTTTCCATTGTGTCGCACTCATATCAGACCTATTTCGGCTTTCCGGGATCAGATCTCAAACTTGATTGTGGGTTGCGTGACCACGTGATCACGAGGTTCGCATCAGTTGGTATCAGAGCTAGGCTCCAAAACAAGGTCATATCATTCTGTTATTTTCGTTTTTTTTTTAGTGTCCCTTAAGTTTTTCAGTGTTTGCATCCATCTTCTTGTTCTTCGTGTCTGTGTCATCTAAGCAAAAAAAATTTATATTTCATCTTGTTACTGTCTCTAATCATATCAGTTTGTTAAAAAGAAAAAAAAAATCAGAAAGAAATAGAGAAAAGAGTGATTAGTTGAAATTTGAAGGATCATTCAATTTTTGCCGCAGAAACACAAATCTTGGTGAACCATAAGCAAACCACCTCGGAATCCATTTAAAATTCATATTCAGTCTATTAGGGGTGGGATCGCATGATATATCAAAGTTGGGCTTATTCAGATATTATTTGCTTGAGGTTTTAATTCGAGTTTCAATTCTGCCGCAAAACACTACTCTTAGTGAACCCTAGGTAAAACACTTTGGAATCTATTGAAACTTCATATTTTGAGTATTGGGTATGCGATTGCAGCACATATTAAATTTGTGATTATTTTGATATCGGTTTTTGGAGGTTTTAATTGGAGGATCAATTCTGCCGCAAATTGATCATACAAGGAGTTTGGGTACCTAGAAATAAGAGAACGACCTATAAATTGATTTTTGGTGATTTCATAGTATTGTAATAATACAAATTAAATTCGAGGTCATTTGGATATCGGTTTCTTTAGGTTTCTCGAATTAGGTCTTGTTTTGTCGTAACGGGTCTGTTTGGTGTTATCTTTCAAAACTTGTTTTGTTTCTGTTGATTTCGTTCCTGCCATTATACTATCATCATATTTTGATATTTGGCTGTTGTTTGAGTCATTTTTCATCACCCTCATATTAGTTTGTTTTTCGATAAGTTCTGGTCCAAACAAAAGTCAGATTGGTATTCTCGAGTCTAAATCAATGTTCTTCATGCTATAAACTCTATTCTTGTCGTCGTCTTCTTGTTTTTTTCCCCTATCTGTGTCATGTATTCACTAAGGGAGAGGGAACAGAGGAGGATTGTAGATCAACAATGCGAAATACTAAGCCATGGTTTGGGGGTTCTAGAACGAGAAGTTGATAAGTGTAGAAGATTATTCTATGATCTTAAAGCTTCATGGGAAAAAGAGGTACAACGCCAAAAGGATGAAAGACGAAGGAGAGTCGCTGTGGTTATCATTCAAAAGTATGTACGCAAGTGGTTAGTATGGCGTGCTTATTTGAAATTCTTGTCAGTCACTACTTCTATACAGTGTTGTTGGAGAAAGGTGTTAGCAATAAGGGGATTTCGAAGCCTTAAACAAGAGGCTACTGAAGTCACCATTAATGTTATTCAAGATTCGAGGGCGAATCTTCTTGAAGAGGGAGGGAATGATACGGTTCAGCCATGTGATACGACCCAAGTAAGGTCATATTCGGATTTTGGCGTAAAAAGCACAACAGTCCAGGTTTACGGCAACAGTCATAATTTTCAATCCGACCGTTGGATCGGGCTAATATTTTATATGGACTCTCCAGACATATCTTACTACCTTGGGTTAAAATTGCAGGTCAATCGGAGTTTGGGAAGGCACCCCAATACTGGTCAACAGAGGCTGTACGGATTTTGTTATTTACTTCCATTTGACTTGTGGACTTCCTATTTGATTAGGATTCTTTTCCTCCAAGGATGTGGGAGCTGGTTTTGGGAATTTCCTAGTTCCACAAGGATCTTTAATGAGTTGCAATATAATCTCCTAGTGTGGCAAGGATTCATTAATGTTTTAGAATCCTTTTCGTATAAGGATTCCTTATTCATCCTAGCTACACAAGGAAAGAAGCGCTGGTGGTATTTAATGACAAGTTACTTATTTTTATTATTTTCTTTCATGTTTGGGCTTAATTAATAGTTTGTTTTCAGCTAGGATCCAAGGCTTGTTTGGATCAGGTTATGGGCCTTTTAGTTTAGGGTTTTGGGCTAGTTTTGAGTGGACCTCATATAAGTCCACATAAGAGGTCCATTAGGGTTAATTTTTTAAGAACTATTTAAACTCATGTAAGCCACAATTTTGGCAGCTTTAATGATTATTATTCTGAATTTTTCAGTTTTAACGTGTGATAGTGATTCTTGCATTTTTCAGTTCTTGAACGAACTGAATCTGACTTATCGAAGATTAACTGGCTTCGTGGCGTCATTCTACTCATTCCAATAGTGTTGGTGCCTTGGGGCAGGTTTCCATTGTGTCGCACTCATATCAGACCTATTTCGGCTTTCCGGGATCAGATCTCAATCTTGATTGTGGGTTGCGTGACCACGTGATCACGAGGTTCGCATCAGTTGCAACAATTCAAGTTACTATGGAAAGAGATTATGAGCATGAAGTCTTCTATTGAAAGGTATGGATGGCTAAACATAAAATATTGGAGTGATTATTTGGTGCACTCGAATAGTTATTTCAAAACCTACCTAAAATGCTATTGGCCATCAAGTATTCAAATCTAAGAACAATTGTCACTTAAAATTATAAAATGGTTAATGGAAATAAAGCAACACTTAAGAGTATTTTGGGCATTTGGTGCTTCAATTGACGAGTTTTAATATTGTCATCCTTTAATTAATATTGACGGTACTCCGTACTCATCGTTATGGTAAGTATAAGGCAAAGTTATTGGTTGCAATTGATTATGTTGCGAACAATAAAGTTTATTCGTTGTGTTTTTTTATTGTTGAAAAAGAGACAAACAATAATTAGAGTTGGTTTTCAGATTTGTTTTGTTGATATGTGATTAGTGATCACATCAGGTTATGTATTATATCAGATAGAAATGCAGCAATTAAAAATTCCATGGCTTGAATTTTTTTTCTAAGTCTATTGAATATCATTGATATTGTTCACAACACTTTTGTGGGTAACTTCAACATTATGTTAAAAAAATATTACCTTGAAAAAATATGTTACATAGGATGTGTACAAATTCTTTTAAATAGGATTTTGACATTTTATATAGGGATTTTATGGAGACTGATATTGATGCGATCAGAGCATGACTAGAAGTTGAACTTAAAGAGACTGTTATATGATTCTAGTAGTCGTTGTTATGGCAATACAACCACGAATTAGCTAGAGATTTTTAATAATGTTTAAAAAATTATATGTGGCTTGCTTGTATCAGCTATAGTGCAAATAATGTTTTTTAGGTGTAATAAATATCTTGTGGAGCATAGAGAAAAGGATGAAGATTTTTTAAATCATGTTGTATTATGGCTTTTAAAGGTCCTAACTGAATTACTTGTTGATGCGACAACTTCTAGATCACACATGATGCCTCTATTTGATTCTAGAATTTAGATATTTCAGTCTGAGACACCTCTAACAGTTGGTGTTGCAAGAGAAGTGCAATAAATGATTAGCATTAATGAAGCAACTTGTACTTGTGGCAAATAAAACAAGTATTAGCGACCATGTTCATACTTAATATGTGTTGCACTTTACAAAACATGGACTATGTGCAATTTGTTGATGATTTCTACTCCAACTTGTCATACAAAAATGCATATGGTCCTCATTTTCAACCCTTGTTTGATATGTCACTGTGATCTATATATATTGGTCCAGATGTATAAGGATGTCCAATTAAATGATGAATGAATTAGGGTCTAAGAAAATCCACTCGTCTATATAACAAGATTGATTCTAGAAAGGGGTACTCACTAAATAGATATGGTATATGCTGTCAAAATGGTCATAGTAGAAAAACTTATGGAACTAGACAATAAATATTACTTTTATTTTTGTTTTAAATTATGTAAACTTTAATTGTTGTTTTTAATTCAACTATATGGATGTTCAATTGTATTGCAAAAGCTAATAATTTGTTGATAGAGAACCTCAAGGGAGGCGTGGTTTAGACTAGAAGAGGTTATACTGTTTGTAGGAGTGTCGACAAACAGAACCACATGGTTGTTGAGGTAAGTATTGATGATAGGTCGGTTGTATATATGCAGGATCATTATTATTCCAACGATATTTGGAGTAGAGAGGTAAGATGTTTAAATTAGTAGCATTTGTAAATAATTATTTTAATTAAGCGCATGGTAAATTATTAAACTTTAATTATTTTAATCATTTAAATAACTAAATTACTTGATTTTTAGGATGGTGATCCTGTAAGACATCGACAACATGCAGTGATGGAAGCACGAGACTCATTTTACATTTAAAATATACATACAAAGTTAACTCTCTATTTTTTGGTATTTATGATTTAGATTAAAAACATTTCGAAGATGAGGAAAAAAAAAGGAACAACCAAGAAAGTAGAACCTTGAAATCATCATGTCTAATGTTGAGAAAGAAATCCATACTTACTGCTTTACTAATTTCGAAAGAAAAATAAAGTAAAGGCGTCTTAGTTAGCGAGTTTTATAAATACACACTTTATTAATTCTCTTTGTTTGAGATCTATGTTTAGTTTTTATGAGATAAGAAATGCAATTTGTGTATTCAATGTGATTAAATTAATTTAGCATAAAATGAGTGATACTTTTAATAGAAACAACAGTCTAGTTTTCTTTTTATTAATATTAATTTTTATTTTTAAAATATTTTATGTTTTACATTTATCTTTTAACGAGCTCCATGGTTTAACTATTTGCATTTAATTTTATTTTCACTTACATTTTGTTACTTCTTTAAGAAATTTGTATCTTCTATTTTTAAATATAAATGATTTGGTGGCTTTATTTGCATAGAAGATTTAATTTTATTATGATAAAGCGATCAAATTTCAAAACTTAAGGAATTGAAAATATTTTGTTCCATATTCCTAAACAGAAGAAGGTACATCGATTCGCATCTGAACATTGAATATAACAAACGGTTTCTGTCTTGGTATCAGTTTCAAGTGTTCAGATTCTTGGGGTATAAGTGAAGAGGAACACGCAAGTTTTGGTGCTGAAAACTACATTAACTCATCGCCCAAACGAATTTGCAACATGAAAATGGAAGTGCAAGACATCTGCGTGTAGATATTGCAATCCAGCAACAAAAAAACGGGAAAAAAATAAAAAAGGGTTACCTAAATAGTTGCAGAAGCCCAGGTGATTACACCTCAACCAAGAAATAATCACGACGACGACAGCCAAATCTTAATTCCAAAATAATTAGAATAGACTATCTATGCTACACGGATCGCACACCAAATCCACCTCAATATTAAGGGATTTTAATCTCGCCGTTGGCTTTTATCGAAAAAACAAAAAAACTCAAAGTCAGCCTGAGGCCTCTACCCCCTTTTCCTCTAATAACGCAGCGAGTCCTACATTGAGAGCCAAGATATCTGCACTGTCCTACAATGGGGGCTAAACTATCCAAACAATAATAGCAACAGCTTCCTACAGGTAACTTATCGCTTCTCCAAACCGAAGTCTGCAGCGTCCGACACCGGGAGGGAGCCAAAATCACAGGAGGATTAACGGGCTGACAACAACCACCTCCACGGTGCAAGCATATCATACACACTCAGTTTTCTCAGGAAAATCCCATCCTCACTCTTTTCCGTTTTGGCACTCACCATATTCATTTTACAGTAAATTATATCTGGGCAAGATTCAAGATTTACTCCAAAGTAAACTAAGATATTTGTTCCCCCATTATGGAGGCGAAAACTGAAATAATTATGAGATAAAAAGAAATCATATCAAAGATATTAATTAAGTTTAGCAATTGATACCATTTCAGTTGCAGAAAAGCTATACACAACATACAAACTTTACAAGAAAGACAACAAGGTTATAAATCATTGGGCATAATGCCAGGACTGTTTTAAGTCCTAGGAAACATGAGAGGTGGTAGCTTCATCTTGTCAATTTGTAACGACAGAGAACGGAAGACACTGAAAGAACTTGGCTATGGCAACTCATGACACCCAAATGTGTTTTCCCCACTGTATGTAACATAGAGAAATCCATCTTCATCCTTGTTTTCATCATAGATTGTGGACATTATTGCTCCTGCATACGTTTGGATTAAATAATTATCACTCCAGGTTTCTGAAAAATGTTTTGCCCGGATAATATAAAAATATCCACGATTTTAATGGGAACACACCAGTTACATAAACAAATACATAGACTAACTGATATACTTGCACTGCATATGAACTAATTTGTGCTAAACAAAGTTCATATTGCTATACAAATTAATGTCCATGCATGATGGGAATTTTCAATGTTCGCTGAGCAGCAGAACAATTTAAATAAAAAAGAATTTGATCATTAGATGTCTAAGCGATAATCTAGTTTCAGCTGGAAAAAAAAAAAATTAACACAAACCATTTAATTTGTGATTAACTAGTTTATTTGGTTGATTTTGAAGGAAAAGTTACCCACATAGAAGAGTTTCATTATCATAAACTCAGTTCAGTAGTAGTGTCTTGCAATTGCTCCCAACCAGAAGCCATTGTTATATATATAGAGAGAGAGAGAAAGAGAGAGAAAGATACATAGATTGATATCAGCAAACCCAACTAGTTGAAACTTCAAAGTTATTTTTCAGAATCTTACAATCGTATGCACATTGTATTGGGTGAGGAGTGAGAGAGAGAGAGATTGTTACCGGTTGGTGGGAGAACATTGTCCACAAATATAAAAATTGCCTTTTCTGCACTCAGTTTAATTCTCTTCCGGATCACATAAACAAATTGACCCACTGTCAGGTCAGCAGGCACTAGATATCTGTAAAATTCAATCCATGTCAATACTATCTTTTGCTCTTCAAAATGTATAAATAAAAAGAACAGGACAAAAAAGTTGAATTACTATGACTAAAAATGCTGAAGGGAGAGCCCTGCCATATTGTGGAAACATGCAGGAAACCAAGAAAGAAAGCATTTGCAATTTACAAGTGATTCTTACTTTTTCTTGTCAATATTGGGAATATCACTTCTCTCCGCCTTCTCCACAATTACCTAAAAGTTGAAAGAGTTAGTAGCTAGACAGGCTAACCAGGATGAGAAAGGTACCAAATGACATAGCATCTTGATATTAGGTTATCAATGGTAGAATTTATAGATTAAGCTCCCATTTGGCATTGTAGTAACGATTGTTTTTTCAAAGTGTTTTTCGGTTAGAAATACATCAAAATAATATTTTATTATTATTTTTTTAAATTTTATTTTTAACATCAGCACATTAAACAATCCAAAAACACACAAAAATAATTTTAAGCAAAAACAAAATCAAATTTTGGGCAAACAACTTGGCCGCAATGTCAATCGCTCTCTATAGAGACATGATTTGAGCAAACAATGTCATTCAGCATGCAAATTGAGCACCATGTATCCGGTCCTGCGCGTATGTAATAAACATTCAATAGATGAATAAGGTGCTGAACTACACTCAACCACAAATTTCAGGCCAATGCAACAATCAGGCTCAAATTATCAAAGCACCCTGAAATCCCATATCAAAAGATTCAAAACATACAAGATTAAGGCAAGTCCTGCCACCTAAATTGTTCCAAGATTTAAGAAGCTTCTTTCAACAAGAGAAATAAACGCAAGACTTCGTGATCTGCGCTCTAAAATGAACAACGAAATATTTAGGAAGTTCTTCCTCATTATATAACCCTACAATCATTTTGTGCCAAAACTTAAAAACTCCTAGCAAATCCCCCAATTTCATTGAATGACCTTGTTTTCGAGAAGAATAAGAAGACACCCTCGCCCAACAGTCACAAAATGAAAGATTGGAGCTTCAATCGATTGTTAAAAGCTAAAACAGCCTCATAAATCATCATGTAAAAGGAGCAACAGCAGCTCAAGCCCAATCGACAGTAATTGATGAGAGAAAAGGTAAAAAAAAAACCTTACCGGAATTCTGTCTGGGTATTTCTCCCTGATTCTCGCAGCTTCAGCTCTCCTCTTCTCTGTAGAAAGAAAAAAGAAGAGAATTAGGGTTTGTTTCCTCAGTAATACGGAATCAGACAATATGATAAACCAATAAAAAAGAAATCACACCAAAATCATGCTCTTGCTTGAAGCTGCTCTTAGTCATACTATTTTTTGTTAAATATTCTGCAAAAAACACAAAATCATCCGCCGATTATTAGGAAACTAAAAAAGATCAGTTGAATAAAAAAAAACCTCAAAATCCAAGCACTGGTCAAATTTTATCGGCAAACAAAAGCCTTACACAGATACAACTTCTCCAGGAACAATCGATAAAGAAGGTGATGGCTTCTTTAAAGATTGGAGTGATGAATTTATTTATACAAAAATCCGATTCCTCTCCGGTTAAATTGTGTTAGGTGTAGGACAGTTGGCAATTAAGGGTCGCCAGGTCAAAAAAAGGGGAGACGTTTGGACTTTGGAGTACGTGGTTTTGTGTGTTTGGTTAATGGAGGAACTTAAAAGCCGATCACCGTAGATGAGGATTTAAGGATAAAAAATTAATAATGGGACCAACTGTTTCTTTGCAGAGCTACAAAGAGTTTACGTGTCCTTATGATCCCACCCATTAAGTGAGGCCCAAATCCAGTGACGAACTTATCCTAACTATAATCACCCATTAAGTGAGGCTACAAAGGACTTATCGACCTCCTCCGTTTAGAAAAGCTGCGGCTATAATTTTTAAAAGTAATGCATAAAAGAATTGTTATATTGATTTTTTAAATATTATTAAATATTTAAAAACTATAATCACAGCTAAAAACTGTAATCAAAATCAAATTGGTGATTCTCGAATAGATATTTGAATTTGATTCATAATTTTTTTTTATTTCCTTAAATTCTTTTTAGTTGGCAAAAAGTATTTCTCGCCATCAAATATCAACTCGTGAATTCTTTTTTTTTTTTTTCAGGGAAGAATTACTCTAGGTTGTTACTTTCTCTATTTTTTTTTTAACCCAGCCTGGTTTCAGCCCCGGGTCAATCAGGTCTTGGGTCAACCCACCATGTCAAACCGGGTTTTTAAAACTATGTTTTGAATTTCTTTCTATGTTTAGAATTGAACTAGGCTTGGACGCATAAAGAACAAGTTATTTGTATATTGAGTGAAAAACAATGTTTAAATGCTGCAAATGCAGTATAAAAAAAACAAGAAAAAATTCATGAATCAGGTTATTAACTGGATTGAATTAAATAAGTTTGTTTTATTTAAATTTAGATTATAGAAAAGGATAATCACAATAAATGAACAATTTATTTAAAAAAAAACGATAACGATAACTTGAAAAAAAAAATTGGAGATAACTCAATACATAAAAAATCACAAAGTTTATTTTTTTTATAAAAAAAAAAAACTAATGTCAACCCGCATTAACTTTTCAAATTCATAACCCCAGTTATTAGACCTGAAGTATACTATCTGAAAAAACAATGAAACTTAATTCTCAATTAATCAAATGTTGAAAGATTAAATTGAAGAAAAAAAAAATCAATTATACAAAAGGATTCAAATACAAAAAATCAATTAAAAGAATGGGATCAAAATTGAAATACAAAATAAACTTTATTTTTTATTGAATGATGAAATTGAAAAGAAAAATAAAAAAACTACCTTAAAAATCAAAAGAATGATCGAAATTGACATAAGAAATAAAATTAAAAACAATAATTGAAATATGAAATTGAAAAGACAAATCAATTTAACAAAAAAAGACCTGAAAACAATAAAAAAATAATAAAGAGAAAATTTGAAACAATAACATTTCACAAATTATAATTAAATGATGAAATTAAAATAAATCAAAAGTTTACAAGAGGACTCTTAACAAAAATTAAAAATAAAAAAAAAATGAATGATTGAAGTGTAAATCCCTATAAATTAGAGGACAACTCTAGAATTTTGTATAACCAGTGTAAAAAATGAGGGAAGGAGTGAGAAAATATGGGGAAATAGAGGGGGTGGGAATCATTGTAAATAACATACCATTTCATCACCAACCACATGTGCCTCTTCTATAGAAAAGGAATATTATGATGCTTTTAACGACACAACAAAAAAAGAATTTTAGCCATTAGAAGGCCTTGAACATGCCTTTAAAAGGCAAGGACACTTCCCACATACTGACGCATGAGTTGTAAGTGTTCAACCACTTTTTTCATTTATTTTTTATAATTATTGCTAATTTTTTATTCATTTTATTAAGTGTTGATACTTTTTTTTTAATTATATTATTAAATTAAACCAACTTATGAAACCTTGTTAAATTAATATCTTGGATCCCAAAATTTTTATTGCTTCTTTTAAAACAGAAATATTGCCTAAAAATCTTTATATATATTAAAAAAATTAACCCAACTTACAACATAATATAGATCACCAACCTGTTTACCTAACGAGAGTGGTTTGGGAGTATATTTGCGGTTATTTTTAAAAGTGTTTTTCACTTGGAAATACATTAAAATAATATTTTTTTATTATTTTTAAAAAAATTATTTTTGATATCAGTGCATTAAAATGATCTAAAAATACCAAAAAAATATTAATTTAATATAATTTAAAAAAAATTTCAAAATTCTTTTAAAATACAATAACAAACAGGTCACGTACAACACTATACACTGGAAGGAAATTATTATTTAGAACAAAACAGCTCATGAATTGTGAATCTGTGCTCAACCTTGCAGGGTGCTCATGAATTGTGAGTTTATTCCCAACCTTGCAGACTGCCCATGTATTAAGAGCCTAGGCCCAAGTAATAAATAAAAGGGCTATTTACCTTAGGCCCATTGACATGGCACTTGCCAAACCCATTCGAGCACCAAATTGGGTTCAGAAAGACGATCAACAAGCAAGCTGCCCTCTTTTTTTGTCATTTCAAGGACCTTTTTTTCCTCTGAATCCAAATATTCAAAAAATGTACAAGGAGGGTAGTTTTCCTCTCCCAGGAATTATGGAGACTCCTGCACACATCGTTGAAGGTATAAAACTATTCAGAATAAGTGTTGTTCCTTATTATTAAATGAAACAATAATTAAAAATCACACCATTATTTAAATAAATTACCAAATAATATAAGATGGAAAAATAAATTAAAATATTTTTTAAATTATTATTGATTGGGTTATTCAAGGACATTGTCTGTCAATATATTCTAAAGAGTTGGAAAATAATTAATACAAAATATCACTGTTATTGTTTACTCACCAGTGGAAATGACAGACAATCTGTTTGACAATTACATATTAAATTCATTTATGGACATATCAATAGACAAAAAAATCACCGATGACATATAATTTTTTTGTTGATGATATGTTATATTCAGAGATGAAAGTACCGATAAAATGAAGCAGGTTAAAGTTTTTTTTTTGTGTGCTTTGTCCGTAAGTAAATCCACCTTATAAAATTATTACTAGCGGATTTTACCAAACTGATTATAAATTACCGATTGAGAGTTTTTCTGATAAAATTATTTATATTCATGAAACTCGTCAGTAAAATTTATGTTGACAGACTTGAGTATAAATACTGACAAAGAAATTTGTCGATAAATCTAAAAAATTTTAAAATATAATATATTATTTTAATATATTTTAAAAATAAAAATAATTTAAAAAACCACCCACAACTATATTTTCAAACACTCACTTTAATTTAGCTATATAACAGAAAGTAGGATAATTTTTTTTTCGTGACCCTTTTAACTCATATCAAAGTATGACCGGAAACATGAAGTCATTGAATTTAAAACTATTAGAAAAGAAATATCTCAAACATCATTTCCCAGAGAACAGAAAATACAAACAATTGTTTATACAAGAGTTCGTTCATTAACAATAGTAGTGGAGAAATAAAAGTCAAAGGAACAACAACATCTAATAAATAAATATGCATTTGCAAATGCAAATGCATGCATGCATGCATGCATTATGTATCTCGAAAACGATCTCGTTGGGTCTAAAACCGCTGCCGGCCATCTAAATTTTTGTACTTTAACCATGGCCTGCCCAACTATATAATAAAATAAGAAATAACTGGCAAGAAATATTGATAACCATTGACATGAGTGTTTTGAGCATTAAAAAAACATCAGACTTGCTTAGAAGGAGGACGTAGTTATCGGCTGGATTAATGTTTCTGTTTCTTTAATTTCATACAATATATATCATTGTGTCTCCTTCCATACCTCAAAACATAAATATTTTAAAATTACAAAAAGTATAATTTAACTGGGGTCAAGTTTTAAATTTTATTTTTTAAAAGTTACCTGCTTTCAAGTTTTTAAATTTACTTTCTAAAAATATATATTTAGATGCATTCATTTTGCAGTTTCTTCTTGGAATTCAAATCCTAAATCTATAAGACTTTTTTAATTGAAAAAAAACGACAGATGAGTTATTGGTACCATTTAATTCTCTTTACTCTAAATGCGTAATCCCAATTTGATTTTATTTGATTTTTAGTTCTTCTTTTATTTGATAATGCAGCGTGGTATATAAAAATCCTTTGAAAACATCACGAATAGTCTTCCCACTACGGTTGAAAGAGCCCACAACAAGGTCACCACATCGATCGATGCAGGGCGCCATAGCTCTTTGTAGAGGTTCATACAAATTGATCCACGAGGAATTCCAATATAAAAAAACTAAGTGAGTATTGAACCAGAAACCTTCTCCCATCTTAAGCCGGGCGACAAACTCCTCGTGTGTTGATCTAGCTAGGTTGTCAACTAACACTGTAGTTAGCTTAACAACTAAGCTTGTCGCTTATGATTTTAAAAGAATACGAGGAGCCTTCAATAAAACAATAGCAACAAGTTCTGGGAAATCATTCAATGACCAATATTGGTGCTTTAAAGTGCTCTTAATTTTTAGGTTTGATATTACGTAGGGGGCCAGAGCAGGCGCCGGTTAAATTTTCTAGTGTATTTTCCGTTTGCTTGGGGGGCGGGCTATCTTGACAAAAGAGAGAGCTTGCGACCAACCTTTTTGGCAAAACAAAGAAACAAAAACTTGTTAGAAGAAGGATAAAAGAGAAGGAGACCAAAAAATTAAAAAATCTTGAATAGAAAAACAAAAACGAGCTAGCTAGGGAAGAGAGAGGCAAGTAAAGCGAGTTTGAGTTTGCGTCACTTTACACTTCATAAGAGAGGAGGAAGAGATGGTTGCATGTTTCTTGAGCCTTCACGTGCGATGTAAGGATAAACTAAGTCTTCTTCCTGACATGTCCAAATCCCTGGTTACCCTAAAACAATTCCTGACAAACCTAACCATGTCCGCCCTGCTTGTATCTTCACAATTCATCAACCAGATATTGAAATCTTGGTTCTGGGGACAATCAAACCACTTGCCTCTTTCAAGTTGCTTTAATGCCCTTGTTGGTTCCTATTATTGTCTCACAACGATTATACCATGTCCCCGGACCCCTCTTCATGCCCATCTGCATACGCGTGACAGTGAATCTGTGGATGAGCAAGGTTTGACAGTACTGTCTTAATTGACCGTGCCCCATTACAGATTTGACCCAAACCCATTCTCGATTCTATAGGAGGTAAAAAAGTGAGAAAACATAGAAACTGAAAGCATCATGGAAACCAAACATGCTGATTGAAAGGCTATAATGTGTCCAAGCCCTGGTACTGGAAAAAAGATACAGAAAACATTCAGAGTCTACTGTTGCTAAGCTCCGCGTCATATCGCCGCCCTTTTTAAGGGATTGTTTCTTCATCATATATTTGACTGATATATTTACAACATTGCCCATATACAAATTCACAAAATTAATTTGCTTCTTGAGTACTCCAGATGAGAACACCATTACGTACCTTTGTTGAATTTCTTTTTACCGGAAGCTGGTTCGTTTCTGAGGATTGTAATATATTCCCCAACTAAAAAACCATCTAAATTGAACTTATACGATATGCAAAAGGGATAAGGATTTAATGTTTTCCCCCCCATGGTGGTATAACAAGAAATTAATAAAATGCAGTCTGTCTATAGAGGCCTTGAGGTGTGAAAGCAGCTGTATTCCTTGCTTGGTACCCGCAAGGAGTCAAAAAAAAACTATATAACTGCAGGTCCAAAACAATAATATCAGTCTTTGGAGATTTATAGAGACTATTCCTTTTAATTCAAATCAGAATATTGATATACTTAGTTTTAATACGAAAAAAAAAAAAAAGTGTGTAGATCATTTGAGGAACCAAGGAATAAAAGATTTACCCCATTGTACGCATGGCATTCTATCACTTCTCATAGTAAAGGAAAGAAAAAAAACTCGAACTAAATTTCTCAAAAAACAACACAGAATTCCATTTATAGCCACGGCTCTACTTTGTTGTTTTTACTCAACATTTCCGTTAATAATATCATTCTTTTTTGCATGCCTTTAATTGAATATATATGAACATTAATAAAAAAATAAAAAAACCAACACCTTGATCATGAAACCAAATAGAAAATAACCTTTCCTAGAAAAAAAAAAATAATAATATAAAAAGGTCATAATAAATGTTATATATGTTGAGCTGGTAGAAAAATGATTCCTAATTAGACTACAATTTTAACTAATATCTCAGCAACCCCTCCTTGAAACAGAGAGAGTCATTTGGATTCCTTTATATTCTCCACAGAAAATATAAAAAAAACAACTCAAATCTGAGTTGTTTGTGAAAATTAGAATATTATTTGATGTTTGCACCTCAAGAAAATCTTATTTAAATGAAAATTTAATAACATAAATTTAAGAGAAGGATTGGTAAACGCGGAAGAAGATACCTAATTGACATAGAAAGAGGTTTCCTTGATAATAATAATAAAAAATTGTGTTTAAAATCCTTATTTAACTAGTTAATTAGAAACTTTTATTGGATTATGATTTGACCTTGTAATCTTCTATAAATATAAGATTTTACATGTATGCCAAAATCTAAAGTGGTGTGGTGTTGAATATCAATATAAGTTAGAGAAGAGCACCTCATTATTTAAACTATGTGTTTAAAGAACATTAGTTTAGAAAGAGATTGAAAACATAATTTTGATGTGTATTGAATAACAGTAAATCGGAGAAAAAAAGAGTTCAAACTTTATGTATTTAGTTTTTTAATGGTCATCGAATTAAGTTTAATTGAGCAACTTGCTATGTTTACAGGAACGGGAAATTGGATGGTAGAGCTGTTTAATCACTTTGTGGTCATTAGTTGATCAATATTGTAGTCGATTGTAAGGCCATTTTATATATAATTGTACGTAAATTTTTTATATACAATTTAGAATAGTTAATTCATTTTTATAAATATTTCTACAACGTAGCTTACAAACGTTACACCTTGTTTACTTAATATTAAAAGAGTTAATGTAGTGAATCATTAGTAAAAAAAATACGTATAATATTTAAAATCTTAATAATTCTAGAAAGATGGATGTGACAATTTCAAAACTTAATATAAGCAACCAATATAATACTCTTCATAAATAAACAACTGAATTATTATTATAAATCATATAATATATGTTGACTTTGCCGTCTAGACTTTTTGTGTATGATGACTCAAGTTTTGATAATTCCATTGTTTGTAAATTATTTTTAATTTGATTTATAGCAATATTTTGAATCCTATGATGCACGTAACTTATTTATTGTACTAGTAAATACAATTTTTTTATACGGTGGACCCATTGCTAATTAATTTAATTAAACTTCACCAATTTTGTTCTTAATGTGGTGTATTCATGCGAGTGCCAAGCATTTGTGAGGAAAATGGGTGTATATCCATATCAATACAAAATTATTCACTCAAATCTCTCAATGCAATCAACACTTAGCTTCCATAAAAATTGTTTCGTTATTATTTTTAACTCAAATTTCAATACAATTAACACCCAAACTACTAGAAACCTATTTATGATTTGAATTGTTTCATTGCTTTTACTAAATTTATTTTATATCATACCTTATTCAATCCAAACATATGTATCTATTTCAAATTGAACAACTATTTGTATACTTTTTTATTAATTAAATTTTAAATAAAAAATAAAATTATTATAAATAAATAAAAAAAATAGTTCAAACACACACACACAAGATATCTTATATCTCAGCGCATATTCACTTGAAACTCTTTAAAAACAAATCAATATTACAAGTTATTATCACATAATTTAATATTTTTATTTAGAAAACTACTTAATTGAAATAAATATAATAATAGTGGATACGTTAGTACGTGAAACATAATTTAAGCCTAAAATATTAAAATAAATTTTCAAAACACCTTGAAATAAAATGATTTCGAAGAGAAATTTTTTCTTATTATGTTAATGAAAACTATGTGGTATACAATCACTCATTTAATCAAAATAAAAATAAAAATGACTATTATAAAATTTCATTTTATTTTTTAAAATTTTATCTTTTAATTTCTCTATTGTCATTTTTTTAATTGAATACCAAGAGACCAATTTTTATTTTATAAAAACCTTGCATTAATTACTATTAAAAAAGCAAAAAACATCTAAATCACAATAAAAAAAGAAGCAGAAAAGTTAATTTATGGTGGATGATGGAAGAGCATGTTACCATTTTATAGTATATAGTATAGGATGGATAGAAAAATAGATAGATAAATCATAACAATATCTTGGCACAAATTAATCGGATTTTTTTAACTAATGTATGCATCTTAGTGCTTATATATTTTCAACCAATCATTTATTTATTTAATTTAACGTTAGCAAAATGAAAACAAAGTGTTGAATTGCAGGAAAATAATAAAATCAATTGATATGTTTACAATGAAAAAGGTATTGAACAATTAATTTATAGCTAGCGATACATTTATAATTAATAATCTTTACAAGATTCGTACGTATATATATAGGGAATTCTCTATTATTTATATGAAATTCGTGGATAAAAAATTCAGCCGATTCCTTAAAAATCAAAGCTTAAATTCCATGATTTAAGATCTATATCCTTTTCCTTCACGAAAATATGAATCAACTACGTTCTTTCATATTTAGCAAATGGGAGTATTGTGTCTTACAAATCAATAACTTTGTTTTTATCAAGGGGAGTGGAATGACAGCCCATAAAAGAAACCCTACAAGAGAGATAACTAATTAACTACTTCTACAGACAAAAGCCACATAAAGAATTACAATTAAAAATAATAATAATAATAAAAGAAACTATAACGAGAGAAAGAGAAAAGGGCGGATTGAAGGGCACTTCACCACTTTTACATGTTGCTCGCATCCACAGCAGAAAATATAACGAAGACAAGAGTACTACCGCAGAGCCACAGCAAGTAGGCAAGAGAAGAACCAGAGAGAGAGAGATAGAGAGAGAGATCCAACAAAATTAACTTGCTTATAAGAATCAAGGAGATAAAAGATGGTACCGAGAATGAGCTAGCTAACTGGATGAGTGCCCAAGAAGAAGAAGAAGAAAAGCTTTATTACAAGCTCTCTCTGTACTGTGTGTTCTCAAATGGGGTGTTTATGTTCTTCTTTTTTTCTCCTTTCTGAACTCTCTCTTTGTGCATTAAACAACTTGTCTTCTCTGGAAAAAAAAAAATCTGAATTTGATTTTAAAAGTGTTTTTTGTCTCTAGTTGCAAGGTACAACCTCCTGTTTTGTTATATTCAAACTAACCCATAAATATTTTCCTTTCAGTTTTTTTCTTTCTTTCTGCAGAGTGTTAAACTTTGAGGGGCTGTGGTAACTGGTTGGGGTGGGGTGGGGTGGTTTTTCTTGATTTTTCTTGAAAATAAACTGGAGATATCTGGGTTTGTTCAATTCTTGTTTCTTGTTGTTGATTTTGTTAAATGAAGGCCATACCCTTACCCTTTGAGACTTTCAAGCGAAGGGGTTGTTGGGTTTCTCTTCTTCTTCTTCTTCCTCTCCAGATCCACTCCATCAACACCACCACAAGTGGCAAAACAACAACAGGAAAGAAAGCTGTGGTTTCTTGTTGGCAGTGCTGAGCCCACATCTGTGCTTGACACAATAAGCAGACAAAGCCCGCCAACATCCTCCTCAACACTGTCTTCTTCTCAAGGCGGAGGAGGTGGTGGAGGAGAGCCTCCACCGACACCACCAACGGCGCGGCAGGTGATTGTGGAAGCAGCCCTAGTGGAGATGAAAAATGCGGACCGCAACTTGGAATGGAGGACTGGGGAGAGCGTGTTGTCAGGGTCTCCTAGTCAAGAACAGTCCATATTAAGGTTAATTATGGGTGATATTGAGGACCCATCTTTAGGACTTAACAAGCTGTTACAAAGTGGAAGTAGGTCTCAAGATATGGAGCTTAATGCATCAGGTTTCGGTGCAGTAGATCAAGTTTTTGGCTTTGAAGTACCCAATATGAGTACCGCAAGTGCCCACTTGGCTATCAACCACAACAATTTTGACCCTTCTTCAATCCATGGTACTTCTCCTGATTCCCCTCTCGTTAACCTCAAAGCTACTACAAGTTTTAATATTGGTTGTGTACTTAACCGAAATCCAACACCAAATCCTGTTTTGTTTACTTCAGGGATCAATCTTATGCCAGGTTTGTTTTAACCAACACCTACAGCAGGCAGCATTTGATCAAGACGAGAAGCCTCAGATTTTGAATCCAGGTGCGATGATCAACCAAAATCAACATCAGTTTGTGCAAAAACCCAGCTATGCTTTTGCCATTGTCATATGCACAATTAGAAGAGCATCATAATAACCTGCCTTCCTTATCACCACCGCCATTGAAAAAGGCTGAATGCTGGGCCTGTTGGAGCCAATCATGTGCCCAAAGTCTTTGATTTGAGGCCTCCAGAACTGTTTCTTCCACCACAGCAGCAGCAGAATCATCAGTTTCAAATGACGCAGCAGCAAAGGCAGGGAATGATTACGAAGCAGGAAATTGCAAGTGATGAATTGGCAAACCAGCAGCAGCTTCAACAGGCAATAATAAACCCGATATGTCAAGCAGCAGAGCTGATCGAAACTGGGAATCCGGTACTTGCGCAAGGGATATTGGCGCGGCTCAATCACCAGCTCTCTGTTCCAATCGGTAAGCCTTATCAAAGGACTGCTTTTTACTTCAAGGAGGCCTTGCAGTTACTTCTCAATATGAACAATAACAACTCCATTGGTACTGCTTGTAACCTGATTTTCAAGATTGGTGCTTATAAATCCTTCTCTGAGATCTCACCGATCCTTCAGTTTGCGAGTTTTACTTGTAACCAAGCCCTTCTTGAGGCTTTTGAGGGGTTTGAGAGAATTCACGTTGTTGATTTTGATATTGGGTATGGTGGGCAGTGGGCTTCCCTTATGCAAGAGCTGGCTTTGAGGAATGGAGGTGCCCCTTCTCTTAAAATCACCGCTTTTGCTTCTCCTTCCTCACATGATGAGCTTGAGCTTGGTTTCACTCAAGAAAACTTAAAAATCTTTGCAAGAGAAATCAACATGCCATTTGAGATTGAAATTTTAAGCCTTGAATCCTTGAGCTCTGGTTCTTGGCCAATGTCTCTCCGCCTAACAGAAAAGGAAGTAATTGCTGTCAATCTTCCAGTTGGCTCCTTTTCAAATTACCCATCAACTCTTCCTTTGGTGCTTCGCTTTGTGAAACAGCTCTTGCCCAAAGTTGTGGTCTCTTTGGACAGAGGCTGTGACCGAAGCGACCTCCCATTTGCACACCATGTAAATCATGCCATTCAATCTTATACAAGCCTGCTTGAATCACTGGATGCTGTGAATGTGAATTTAGATTCAGTGCAAAAGATTGAGAGGTTTTTGGTCCAACCAAGCATTGAAAAAAGCAGTACTGGGTCGGCATAGTTGCCCTGATAGGACTCCTCCTTGGAGAAGTCTGTTTTTGCAGTATGGTTTTACTCCATTGACTTTCAGCAACTTTACCGAGTCACAGGCTGAGTATTTAGTGCAACGTACTCCAGTTAGGGGTTTCCATGTTGAAAAGAGGCAATCTTCGCTTGTTCTTTGCTGGCAACAGAAGGACCTCGTTTCAGCTTCTGCTTGGAGGTGTTAAAGAATGGGAATTAGCTTTTTGGATAGTGGTTCCAAGGTGCTGAGCTCGTAACCCCTGGTTTAATTTCTAATATATATATATATGTGTTGTGTGTGTGTGATTTTCCTGTCACTGGTTCTCTTTCGCTAAGTGTCCATGTGCTGCAGGCCTGTTATTTCCAATCAAGAAACTGAATGTTTTAGTAACTGGATGGGTGTACAGTTCTTATTTTCTGCCACTTAGTTATTGCTTATAGCTGGTTGTGGTGCTTTTCTTATTTAAGCTAGTTATTCTTTGTTGTACACTTGAGGACAAGGTAAAACCAAATGGAGAAGACATGACCAACCCTTTTCAAACCAGTAGACTCTTTTGCAGATTTGATAATCTTTTTTCCTAATTTAATTCGTCAACTTTTCTTCTTGTCTGTCTTTAACTTCCTCGATTGTTACCCAAACTTCACTAACACTAGCAATCCTAAAAACCGCATTCTGTGATCTGTTGCTAGTCCTGTTTCTGATGTTCGTAGTAGTTATATTCTTTCGTGGCTTAGTTTAAGAAAGCTTCGAAATAATGATTCCTAATCTCTGGAACTTATCTGCTTCAATTAGCTCTGCAACTGAACTAGCTCGGATTTTTAACTTAAGTTCCAACAGCCCTGCTTATTATAACCTTTGGTTAATGTTATCGGAATCTGGACGCTGTTGCTATTTTGAATGCTTGAAACCCCCACTCTGGATTAAAAATGTTTAATATGATCGAAACAAATTTAGTTGCTAAGATCAGTGTCTCAGGTTCATAGATTTGTGTCATTGAAGGTCTCAAGAATCGGATGTTGGCCTAAATTCTCTCTAATAGATACTTTACATGATTGTGGGTGCACCAGCTACTTAATTTAGTACAAGGGCTATGTATATTTATTTTATGAAGTCACATGGGTGTTGTATAATTGGACCATTGCATGATGATTTCTAGTCCTTTTCTTCTTCTTCATCATCTTCATTAATAATACTTTAGTTGAACATCATCAACCACATAATCTTAATGATAAAAGCCACCTTGATTTGAAAACAACATCAACAACAACGTCGGCTCTTCGGACTGTATGAATCATTACTCAAGTAGCCCTGGGATAATCGAGCAGAGCATTGTTAATTGTGCATCTTGTGGTCCAATGTTGGGAGAAAATAGGTGGTCCAAATCGGATCTACTACTGCCCTTTCACCTAGAGCAAGAGGGCAACCCTATCCCATTATTTGAAGAGGTCTGGGGCGAGGAAGAACAACTAACATCTTGGCATATATACAAGAGCACGCAACCCAATTATACTTTGTTGTCTTTATTAAAATGATTTGAGTCTGTTGTTAGCTGTTATGCGTGGCAGGGTTAGTTTTAGATTTTGTAAGGAGAATTCAGAGGTGTATAGAAGAACTGCCTGAGAAGGTCTTGAACCACATTTGGTGGTTGATGAGCTTTTGGCTTGTTAAATCCTGAGATAGCAGAGCTTTTTGAAGAACTAGGCAGCAGAATGGATGCCGTCCCTGTGTACACTTCTATTATATATAAAAAAAAAAAAGGCAGCGCCCCTATAAAAAATAAATCTGAAAAACTCTTTAAAAAACATCTAATATATCACCAAACAAGCATTTAGCCAAAAGGGTTTGACCCTTGAAGGAGAAGTGGCCGTTTTTTGGGAATTACACACCCCTCGAGTCTTGAGAATGACGACACCACAGCTTTATATATGAATCCCGTCCACACCTTCTCGAGACTGAATTTCTTTCTTCATTTTCTCCCTCTCTTTCCCAGACTCCGTTATTGAAGAGTTTTTGAGATTCAAATAGGTCTAATAAGGAGCACGCTCTCGTTCATGTTTGGCACACAGATCTACATAACCCTGAACCACAACGTGCCTCACACAATAAAGCTTGCTGAATCAGGCCTTTCCATGGCCACAACACATTGAAGAAACCTACCGCAAACCCAGCGAGAAGAAAGACAAGACTCTTCTGAATGATTGATCCATCACCGTAGGTCCGGCTCCTACCTTTCGATCCCATCTGGAGAAACTCTAGTCTTAATTGTATGCCGATCTAGGTGAATTGTCTGCAAAATGGGGAGCTTCTGTTTCTATGTAAATGCCTGTAAGTTTTTCCTCTTTCCTTCCCGGTTTCATGCGAGTAATTGGCTTTTATGTTTGGTTTTGATTGAAGAGTGGATCGGTCCCTTCATTCGTTTAAGCAAAATACGTGCTTCAACTCTTGTACTGCAACTCAAGATTGCAGAGGCTGAAAGTTTATCATTCAATATCTGGCCTCCAATATAGCTCAATCTGTTGTTCCCCCATACTGCAGCCATGCCATAAATTCATATCGCCTTACCAGGACATTTCATGTCTCGAATTTGTGCCGGTGACTTGGGAAAACCGACAGCCCTTACTATGGGATTAATAATAAATTGCATCGAGCAGGTTGTGAGAACCACAGAAATACACGCAATAAAAAAAAATGAAGAATCAGAGATGGAAAGGAAAGAACGTACATTTTCGGGTTCAGGAAGAAGACTGGTGAGCAGTAGTTGATAGGCTGAGCTTCGGTAAGAAAAAGCAATCCATTCATTGCAAGAGAAAGGGCAGTCACTAATTAGACTACAATTCAACCCATTCACAAGATATCTTAAGTTAAACAGGCTACTAGACAGTCTAACCACCACCTAAATCAACTAAGTTCTTGCTCAAACATTTGACAAATCAATAATCAAAAGTACCAACAATGCATCAGACTATGATTTTACAAACTACGTGAGGAAGTCACTACAAAGTTTCAAAACCTTTGGGAAGGCTGCACACTCTGTTGGCAACCCATCCCAAACTAATCTCAGTCACTTGGATGTCCTTGTGTTCACTTGAAGATATAGCCAGCCAAGATGCCAAACAAACTAATCAGAAATGCAACCAATAAAGAGACACCCCCGGCATGTTTTTTGCTAATTTGTTTTCTCATCAGTTCCTGTTGCAGGAAATCGCACACAACAGCACAATATGTGAGCACTAACAGTAAAAAAATCATTGAATAACTAGAGGCATTTCACAGACAAGAAACTTGACCAGAAGGAATTCATGTGGGCAAAAGAAGATATACAAACTATCCTTCCTACTATACCATATGGCATCTCATTCATTGACACAAGATAAGAATTTCACATCATCAACTTCAAGTACCAAAAGCGTGTAGTGCATTTTAATGGAAATCCCAGTCCCAAAAAAGCACAACAACAAACTTGTCCAAACTCCCCTCAGCCAATTATCTAGCCTAAACAATGACATTAATATTTAATTCATACCAGTTCATGCTGAAGCTTCTGATTTTGCTGCAGGGCAGAAGTTTTCTCCTCAGTCAACCTTGAAATCAGAGACCATGTCTGAAATTCAAACATAGGTCAGAAAATTGTGACCCAGAATTGCAAAAACAAAGGTGTAGCATAAAGCAAAATACTTTCAAGTGGCAGCATTTAGCTTTAAGAAAATGTTGATCTATGGAAGCTCTAATGGTGATTAATCCTTGACAACCTTAATACGGAAAAGCAATGGTATTACAATGCAAACCTCTTAATTATGAACTTATGAACTCTCGTAAAAGTAAACTCCAAAAGAGAGTACAATGAAAATTTTATCTGACATGGTTGCCCAAACATGGTCAGCTTTCAGCGCAAAGGAATTTTTTAACATAACTTGTCCAGAAATTGAGCAATTAATATACAGTTCCTAGAGGCATATCCGCATATGGCTAGATATTTCAAATGCCGCACATGTACCCTGCCAGCAGCCCTCAAAGCAAACGCCTTTCCCCCCAAAAACGGAAAACAAAAGAATGAAAAGACACTTAGCTTCACAATCTCAGCATGATCCTTCAATTAAAATTGCGGTGCCACACTAAATTCCTCAATATCCAATATAGCAGAGCATTCACAACATACTTGCATATTCTTAAGAGGATTTTCAAAATAGAAAGAGCACGGTGAGTATAAAATCAAAGCAATCATTAGTTTTTTGCAAGAAGTAACAATGTAAGAGCTGAACATCTTATACCAGTGAGGACTATAGTTTATAGAATCACTATGAACTTGTGTATTTCAGATTTAATGCAATGAAGTTCAAATCTTACCATGAAAATAATATATTTGTCATTGAGTAAACAAAGGACCATTAGATTAAATTTTTTAGATCAAAGTCATTCAATTTAAGAAAAAACATGGTAAGAAGATAATTTACCTCAAAAGATTTCTCTTTAGGTTCCTCCAAAGTTCTGGATACCTAGAAAACAACCACAAACAAATTAAAGATATCATAGCTTCCTGAACACAAATGAGCACATTTGCATACACTAAGAGCAAAAGGAGGAAAGAAGATCTCAAAACGGGAAAAAAAAAAGATATACTTACAGCATCAAGTAATGAACTATCCTGGTAACCATTCTCAAGCACAGAAGGCCTAGGGGGAGAAGATCCTTCATCAGACTCTTCTGGGACAGGAGAGGGAGGATTTGCAGGGATATATACAACCCTCAATTTGAACTCCTCCACAACCTTATCACCCTCCTTATTAAACTGCAAAACAAAATACTCCATCCTTGATTCTACATCAAGAAAACATAACCCCCAATCTTTAAACAGACATAAATGATAGAAGAAACAAAGAAGCCACCCCACCATTTCAGAAGTTATCTTATTTGTAGTTGTGCCATCAGGCGCAACAACACTCTGAAGTAGGAACTTGTCCTTGCATTGCATATCTGGTGGTGACTCTTTTTGAGCTTGCATGGTAACTAGCACAGTCCATACAAGAATAGTTGAAAACTCTTAAAACCATAATATACTAAAAGATATGCCTAACATGCACAGTTAAAACAAATCGGAAAAAGTCATGAACTTCAGGAAAACTGCCGTAATTTACCCAAGACACTATCATTGGGTATAGTATTATCAGCCAAATGCTTTACCGCCAATGATTTGAATTTCATAAATCCCAACAAAAAGCGATTTAGAAATTTTTATCATCTATTGATTACGGGGTATTCACCTGTAACGCTGCAAGTGGATCCGGGCATGACAATGCCGGTGTTGGGACGAACGCAGTATTTCTTCGGATTGGTTGTTTTAACCTAAAACTCAACAAACCCATCAAGATTACATTTTCACACAACAGTTATTATTTACTAATAACATCAATAAGGGAAAATTAGGGGGGGAAATACCTTAAAAGCCACATATTTATCTGACTTGTTAGTTAATTGCATAGAACATGAACTCTGCTTCCTCAATTCAACTTCATCAATAAAAAAAAAAAAAGACTATTAATCCCAACAATTAAACTAAAGTTTTAGATCTACAATAATGCACCGAAACTAATTTCAGATTCTGATTTTCCTTTACCATGATTTTCTCAGCTACCAAACAGAAATTTACGAGAGCACAGTGTGACTAACAATTTGGCTCCTAGTTAAGAGTAAGGATCATTCTTATGTAACTTCGAAACAAAATCACGAAATTCGGAGATTTTCTTGTTTTCCTAATTTTCTCGGTAAACAAACACGAAAAGGAAAAGGAAAGAATGGAACTTACATGGGAATTTAAGCTCTATTGGGTGAATATTAAGAAGATCTCCAGTGCTCATGATTAAAAAAAAATCAATCCGTGAAAATAAAAAATAAAAAATTCAATTTTTTTTTTTCTTTGTGAGATTTTTTTTTTTTTTTTTTGAACCTGATCTAATGAGAAAGGAAAGAGAAATAGTGGGAGAAAGAAACAAAATTTAAAAAATATATATATAATTACTGTTTTGAGATTTGGTAGGGGAATAAACGACGATGACTGTAATTTGGGTGACAGATGTGAGCCGTTCGATCTAAGGAAATGTTGTGAGAGTATTGAATTTGAGTGGATTGTTATCTTCGCAATGTCAGCAGCAAGTGACGTTTAAGAAGGGGTTTAAGTTTCTGTTTTTTTTAGGTTTTCCTTTAGAAAGGTTGAATTTCTTTACCAGGGGTCATTAAAGTAGCGTTTAGTATTACTGTGATAGTTAGTGTTTTTTAAAAATATTTTTTATTTTAAAATATATTAAAATAATATTTTTATTTTTAAAATTTATTAATATATTAAAATGATACAAAAATATTTTTTATGAAATATTGTTTGAGCCATGATTCTTAATAAGACCAAGATATTTTTAAATATATATATATATATATATATATATATATATATATATATAGCCTTTGGCACAGTGTGTTCAAGAAGGCTATGTGAGGATAGAGGATAATTCTCAAAAATATTTAAACACTTCTTTTTTATAAAATATACTTGAGTTCTGAACCGAAAATAGAAATATGAATTAGGGTTGCAAGACCAGTTCGAATTCGATTATTTAATTCCTTTAAAACTTAAGCATTTTTGTTAACGATTAAGAGTAATATGCACATTTTTCAAAATAATTTTAAAAATGTGGTATCTATTTTCTTGAATGCAACGAGTTAGGGGGATAACGATTGGAATTCAATTAAATTATGAAGATCTTCTATTGATGGAAAAGTATCAACCTTTCTATGTACACATTTTGTTTTTTAATGTTTTTGTGATTAAATAATTCATGTCCACATTGTGATTAATTATGCCATTCCGCGTTATACCTTTTCAAATATCTAGAAGGCTACAAGCCAGTATAGATAATTTAGGGCACCTGTAAATTTGCTCAAGAACTTCAAAATAACTTTTAGAAAATCTAAATTAATTAATGAATGAATAAATAAAATGAATGAATGAATGCAGAGAAACCAAAAACAATGTTCAAGACACAATTTTGTTTTAAAGTAATAAATATGATGAAAGCAAATTAACACCTCATTCTTACCCCCCCCTCCTTCTTTTATTGTTATCAGTATTATCGATAATTTTTTTTATTTAAAAAATATATTAAAATAATATTATGTGTTTATTTTTTAAATTTTATTTTTTTAATATTAGCATATATTAAAATATATTAAAAAACTAAAGTAAAATTTTCAAAAAATAACAAAACTGTAATTCAACTGTTGCGCCCAAACAATCCTTTCATACAAAGGTGTGTATTTAAGATTATTTTTTTAAAAAAAAAATCGGTGTATAAGCTAGTTTAGAAAAAAAGATCCGTACAATGTATTTCAACATGGATATTTCAAGAAATACTCCACATACATGCATGCATGCATAAATTTTTTTTTTTTTTTAATTCAGAACGCTAGTAAATCCCGAAACATTAATTATTTAGCCACTTTGACATGCCTTGTAATTAATTTTAATTCAGAACGTTTGCAAATTCATCAAGATTTTAGCACACTAATTGTTCCAATAGAGAACAAACTAAATTAAATTAAATTAATAAATTACAATAATCCTTCTGGAATATCACAAACCTGTAATTTTTTAAAAAAAGAAAATATAATAAAAATCTCTTTTTTATAGCTTAAAAGAATCATATAAAGATTACAGAAAAAATAGATGAGATTGTCATCTCAGTGAATGAATAGTATTAACTTCGCTACTTAGTTTGGCCAATTTTATTTTATTTTAGTGTTTTTTTTTTTATTAATTTTTTAAATGCTATTTAAATGCAATTTTACACAAAATAAAGTTTCTGTTGAAATATTAAGCCTCTAAATGTTTTTTTTTTTCCAATTACATGTTATCTTATGACTTTGTTACAATTTATTTTAAATAAAATAAAATTTATCTACAATAAATTTAGAAAGGAATATCTAAATTATGTAAGTTGTGATAATTTAAGGAAATATTATCATACTCATTCGTTAGTTTAGTAATTTTTTTCATTTTACTTTCATTCTTTTAAAAATTATATTTTACATTTAAATTAATATAATTTTTCAGATCAAGTAAAAAAATTAAGCTACCTTCATATATAATATACTAGAAACAACCACAAACTAAATATCCTTGCTCTCTTTTAAATTATCTTTCAATCATTTTATCTAGCAACTCAAATACATCAAATAAATCAACCTCCACCTCCACCTCCACCTCCACTGTTGTCATTGGCAGCAGTTGCTCCAATTCAAACGAGTCCAAGCTCTAGAGGCAGAGACTCGGAAACCAGAGAAACACAATTAATAAATGCTAAACCTCTTTTGAAAAAACATTGCTCGTCCATGTCTATTTTCACTATTTACAACAGTTTAATGATTATTTTATCTTTTCATTTAAGAAAGCATAACAGTAGCTTGTAAGGGTATTGAAATCTTTTCAGGTAACTCATTAGTTATTACCAACCAATCAAGGATAAATAAGTTTTTATTTTTATTTTAATTACTTATAAAACAATTAAAAGTACCCTTAGAGAAAAAAAATAATTAAAACTTGCATTGAGAGTTTTTTTTGTATTTTCACAATATTTTTTTTATTATTATAGCATGGAGTGATTTAGTATTTAAACCAATTTAAAAAACATTAAAAATAAAATGAAACGACTTTCCGGTCAAAAATACCTTTAAAAACAAGAATTTTAAAACTGATGTCAAGAGATTTCTTTTTTTTTTTGTTATTATCAAATCAGCTCAAGATCAATTTAGTAATCGACCAAATGCAAGAAAAAAGTGGGGATGTGTGGTGCACTTCTTGAGAGTCGGTCATGTTATTTTGGCGGCGCGTGCTACTGCTCCTAACATTCAAAAATATCATTTTATCGTGTTGTTGGAAGCATTGGCGCGTCCTCCTGCTGATGGTGTGGCACGTTTCAATGATGATTGTTTGGTTTATCGTTGATAGACCTTTATTTTTTTTCCCCTTCTCTCCCCTTTAAATTACAGTTTAATCCTTTTTGTTATTGATATTTCAACTTTAGTTTTTATTCTTTTAATTTATATTTTTCGTATATAACCCTTTTGTGGAAGTTTTATATGTTTTCAAATTCATCATTGAATCTTGATTTGTCATATATTATGCTTTCTAATTTGCCCCTCGTTGTTTTGAATTTTTTTTAGCCTTTTGTTGAATTAATTTGTCTGTTTAATTTCACCCTTCAATCAATATTTTATTTTTATTTTTATTTTCTATTTTTGATCGTCATTTTTTTAATTGTTTTTTGATCTTTTGGTTCAATTTATTTTTCTTTTAAATTTCACCATTCAATAAAAAATAAGATTTATTTTGATCCCTATTATTTTAATTTTTTAATTTTAATTTTAATTTTAATTTTAATTTTGATCCCTATTATTTTAAATGTAATTTTTTTAGATCCTTTTATGTAACTGATATTCTTTTCTCAAGTTAATTTGTTAATATTTAATTGGCTGATAATTGAGTTTCATAGTTTTTTTTGGATGTAATGTTTCCGATCTAATGTCTCTGATCATGTTTTTTGCAAGTTAATCTAAGGGTTGATTCGCTCTTTATTCCCTGGGTTACAGGCTTATCATATTAGTTTATTTTCGGTTGTTGTTAGTGATTTTTCTATTGTTAACTAATTAAAACTTAGGCTGATTTACATTATTCTTTTAAAATTTATAGTTTATTTTTCAATTATTGTTAATAAATTTTTTTATTTACATAAATGATTATTAATTTTTTTAATTAAATATTTGCATCACATTTTTTATATTAAATTTTTATATTAAAATAAACTAATTTTTTTTCCTCATAAAAAATTTACTACCCATGATATTGCGCTGTTCAAATAACCAGTGGATGATATATACCGTAATAAATTTTATGGTATGTTTAAATGTGTATTGTTTTTTTAAATTGTTTTTTTCATGAAAATATATTAAAGTAAAATTTTTTTATTTTTTTTAAAAATATTTTTGATATTAATATATTAAAATAATTTAAAATAAAAAATAATTAATTTTTTTTTTTAAAACAAAAAAACAATCAGCGTTTTATATGGGATACCGTCAGAGAAGATATGTGTGTATCAAGAGCGTAGGACACAAGTTAAACCAGACAAAAGCATGATCAGCGACCACACATAAGTCAGTTTTCAGGCAATAAAGGAGAATCTGAAAAGTACCCTGCTGAGATGATACTAGTACTCGAGGGCTTAGGCTACGCTAGCTGATTATTTATTTATTTATTTCCTGGGATAGGGCTGCTAGAGTCAGGTCCTACTATTGCTATAAATAAATAAATAAACAACTGTCCAACCCATTTGCGATGAAACAGCTGCTGCATACATTGCTTTGCTGTTGCAAATTTTTACCACTTAGTTTAGACACCAATCCCTCAGATCCGTCCCTGCCTGCAGCGCCTTGCGGCAACATATCTCTTTCACATTTTGAACACGTAATCAGCTATGAACTTTTGCTGGCTAATTCATATTACTGTACACATCTTGATTGCTTTCTAATTTAAATCTGGGTTCTTCATGTTCGAAGCAAGTCAGATCCACATTGGCTCTTGTGATGTAATAAAAACCACACACTCGTGAATTTAGAACAGGATAATACCCATGTACATTATTTAGCAAAAGAGATTTACATCTAGATAAATAGTCGAGGAATAAAACTTATTTGTTTCATAATTGATTAATCACTTAATTCTCATAATATAATTCATTTTTTATAATCAAGTTGACTGATAGCTTGATGTTGAAAATCAAGGTGACTCATAAAGTAAGTTAAGGTGACTAGTATCTTGTAAATCAAAATGACCGGTTATTAATACAAGTAAAATATTTTTTATGGTGGACAAGGAACTCTCACATGTTTCAACAAGTCTCTTTGCAATAAGAAATAGTACAACAATATTTTAAAGAGATAAGTTTTGAAATATGAATATAATAGAGAGTGTAGATTATAAACCTTAAATTTGAAGGATTCATGGGATGTTTATAACTTACAAACATTGTTATTTTATAAAAAGAAGGGGTTAAAAAATCATTAATGTGATATTTTAAGTTTTATTGCATTTAAAATAATGCGCATATAAATTATTATAAAATATTAAGGGACTCGTATTAAAATCTTGAAAAATTATTGAGAGACCCCACATGAAGCCCTAAAAAAATTTATGAAGTAGTATTAGGTTAAGATGAGATATATAAGCTTGTTAAAAATGAAAAATAAATCTATATTCATTACCTAAACCCCAACATGTTGGATTAGGATGAGTGCTCAGGCTCATAAAATACCATGGTGCTTGCCTCTACCGCCCCTGCTAGGTATGCGTCTAATATCCGGAGTGCTAGGCAGCGCACCTAGTTAATTTTTAGAATTTGGAAAAAGATATAATTTTTTTTACAGAATATACCATTGTTTTTGTATAAGATATATGTTTGGATTGTTACAGCGTCAATGACTCAACATAATTATACAAGAAGGAAGTCTAAACGAACTTGAGGTCTTAGCCTTGCGGTTGAAATGACTTGTTCCCTTCCTTTACATTCTGGGTTCAAACTTTATCGTGCATGCCTGTCACTCCGCGATCACGCCTTATATGTTTACTTGAACATTTGCAGGATGTTCAGTGAGCCGTGGGATTAGTTGTGGTGCGTGCAACCTGACCCGGACATCCGTATAAATAAGGTTTATAAAAAAAAAAAAAAGGAAGTCTAAACGTTCTGGATTTTTTCCTTGCACAATATTTTTATTGATTTTAGTTGATGGGGTATATGGCTTCTCCACCACCAAGTCTTTACACCTTTTGCTACCTTCAACCCGCACGAGTCAGAACAATTTTCTAGGTCGAAGAATGTATGCATGTCACATGACTTCTCCTTCAAACTACGACCTGTAGAGTAGGTTTCTATTGCCCTACACAAAATGACATTATTGATGATGATTTAAATAACAATATTTCTAAAATACAAGATCATTGAATTCCTTAACTGGCGGCGGCGGCGGCAATAATCGCAAATTTGTTTTTAAAAAAGAAAGGCTAGCTACTAATTAATAAGAGATTATTGAAATAAGAATTTTGGATATTTATTTTCAGGTGCACTATTATTCGTCATTCGTTCTTTGCTGTTGATTTTGAGAATGGCAGGCTGAGGTTTTTTTAGCTTATTGCTAAATTGGCCGTCGACGAGAGGCGTTGGGTTTGTCTTCCATGTTTTTCTCATTTGTGAATGAGGTCGCTTTCGGGTTTCGATGGCAATTTGTGGCCATTTTTTATTTTTTTATTATTATTATTTGGACTCAGTTGAGGTGCCAAGTGTATTGTGGCAATAAAAAAAATCGTATGTCTTGCCGTTTTAGGAGCTACTATACTAGGTACGAAGGGTCCAAGATTTTTTTTTTCTTAAAAATAATATTTAAATATTATTAACATGTGTTAAAAAAATTAAAAATCAATTATTCATATTATAGCAAACATCAAATGAGATTAATTAAATTAGTTTTCTTTTAATTAGATAATAAAAAACTGTTGGATGTATTTTAGACGTGATGGAATTATAAATAATTTAATAGAATAATAAAAAAATATTTCATATAAAATATTATTTATTTTATGATGTAATAACAATAGTTAAATCTATAATATTTAAATTAAAAATTATTAATATTAATATATATTTTTTAAAATTATTTTATAATTTCAATTTCAAAAACATTCTTAATCAAATACATTAAATTATTTTTATCAATATTTTACTAATGTTATACTATTTTACAAATGTTTTTTTTCAAATTCTGTTAATATCTTTAATTTACCAAGCTAAATATATTTTTTTGTAAAATCCCATCAAAATAAAAAAGGTGACTCTAGGAAGATCTCTTTTAGTGCCACTTGCCATTCCTTTTTACTGTTTTCCACATTGAACGAGAAAAGTAGCTGTTTCAAGTTGTTTGGAAGCAGCCTAATCTTCAAAATGTTTTTTTATTTTAAAAAATATATTTAATATTTTTTTATTTTAAAAGTTATTTTTAAAATAAATATATCAAAATAGTTTAAAAATATTAAAAACAATACTAATTCAAAGTAAAACAAAAAATTTAAAATTTTTAAAAAAGTATTTTTTTATTGCATTACCATGTCATACTTGAGTTGTTTTTACTTTTTATGTTTTAAAAGTATTTTTAATAAAATTTGATTTATTTTTAATTTTTTTTATTATTTTAAATGAATATTTTTTTAATAATTTTATATCATTTTAATATATTAATATTAAAAATAATTTTTAAAAATAAAAAATATATTTTAATATATTTCTAACATTTTAAAATATAATTATAATTATATTTTCAAACAGCATCTGACACGAGGAGATAAAAGTAAAGAGCAGACACCTGCAGCCAGGCCAGGCCAACCATTTTACAGAGAAACAAATGGTTAGAGGTCTTTTCGCCTTATGGGCTCTTAGCAAGCATAACATAAAGAAAAATTCTAATTAACAAAAACATTTTTTTCTTTGTTTCTTTTTTCAATTTAATTTTGTAATAAAAAACATGTTTATTTATTTAAATAAAAACGATTTCTTCTCCGAAAAAAACATTAGAATTATAACTATTTTTTATAATAAATCAAAATCATATTTTATAATAACCCTCTTAATATTTTACATTTTTATAATATAATTGTTGAATATTAATTTATCTCACTCAATAAAAAATTATCATGAAAAAAGCCATATTATTAAATAAAAAAATTTATATTAGATTTATAATAAAAAATCAAACTTATGAAAATAATTAAATATTAAAAAAAAAAAATAATATTAATGTAAAATTACTAAAAAGCCCTTGCATATAAAAAAAATCATGTTTTTTTTTAAAATTATTTTTAAAAATTGCAAGAACTCTTAAAATTTATTTTTCAAGTTTAATGTAAGTTCAAAAACTTAAAAAACTAGTTTTTTTCAGTTTTTTAAATGGAAAAAATATTATATTTGAATATAGAATTTTAACTTTACCTTTTCTAAAATCTTAAAAAAGTTAAAATATTACTCTGATTTTAAACATACTCTTAGATCTTGATTTGAGTTTCCTTGATCCTCTGCTTCATCGTCTGACTACAAAAATCTTGTCTGCCCCTTTGTGTTTTCATTTTCCAAACCTCCCTTTACACTAAAGTAGCGTATAGCATACCACTAGCTAGGTATCGCGTAATTGTTTTTGTTTTAAAAAGATGGTCAGTGTATATTTCTCTTGTCCAAAACACAATAATAAGACGCACCCCTTTATCTGAGGCCAGGCACCCCCCCACCTCCCTTCCTCCCTGCTCTGTCTCTCTCTCTCTCTGCAGTACTGTCACCAATTTGCCAGGCGCCGTCTCTCTCTATCTCTCTCTGCAGTAATAGTTAGTACATCACCATCTTTACAAGCCCTGACCACAAGCACTGATCTACATCTCCCTCACCAAAATTCAAAATGGTATGTTTTGAATTGTTTTATAAACTCTTGTTTTTCTTTTCTTGAATTATTAGCAGTAGTACTGATTTTCGTGTTTTTGTGTACAGTTGGTTTCATCAAATCTATCACTACCTCCTTTGGCTTCAAGCACTTCTTACAGAGAAATTCTTCAATGCTTGTGTAATTCACGAAGGAGCAAGAAAGAATGAAAAGAACATATTTTGCTTAGACTGTTGCATCAGTATCTGCCCTCACTGTCTGTCTCCTCACGGCTCTCACCGTCTCTTGCAGGTTCCTTCAAGACTTACTGCTAAGATAAGGTTTTTTGCTCTCACATGACAAATCATGTATTTCACAAGTTTTGAGATTTTTCTCATTGTATGTTTCAGATAAGAAGATATGTATATAATGATGTTTTAAGGCTAGATGATGCGCAGAAATTATTCGACTCTGCATTTGTTCAAGTAAGCAATAAATCTTGACATGAACATGATCAAATTCAAGAAACATAAGGGGAAAAACATATAGATATCGCAATCTTCGTGGCATAATTCTATGCTACTTCTGTCCGTGTACACATTTGTTACTGTTTATATGGTTTCTTTCTTGTTTTGAATTTTGATACGCAGAGAAAATTTAGCTACTGCTTTTTTAATGCCTTCCTTTCTTGAAAAAGCAAATTGCACCTACCATTTTGACCATGACCGATTCCAATTCTCTGTTTTTTTCCAGTCCTATACTACAAACAGTGCAAAAGTGATATTTTTAAATCAAAGGCCACTAACAAGGCCAGTGAATATCAGAGGCAACATTTGTAGCAGGTGTGACAGAGGTCTGCAATTCCCTCATCTCTTTTGCTCCATTTCTTGCAAGGTAGCTAGTAATTACCATGCTTAAAACTTTACTCTTTCACTATTCTATCTCTAACCAGTTCACTTCACAGCGTGCTTCCTCATCCGGGTCTCTCTCATTTCTCCCCAATCCTCTCTTTTTTCAGGTTGATCATATTTTGAGAACAAAAGGTGTAAGTGGGCTTTCAAGTTTCTTGTATGATTGTAAGTTCTTGCCTTTGTCTGAACCGGGTTCAGATGAGGGTTTAATGACTCCAGTTTCGGTCCTTGAACCGGCCGCTTCGAGCAAGACAAACTCTAGTTCAGGCGGGGATGGTGGGGTTGCTTGCAGGGCTCTTGCCTGTACTGCAACTACGGAGATTGTGAGAAAGAAGAGGAGCAGCTTGACAAATTCATGCCGGACGATGTTTCCAAGAGATACCGTAATATCGACCATTTTAATGAACCGGAGAAAGAAGGCACCGAACCGGGCTCCTCTTTATTGAATTGACCGTGGCCGGCCTCCTACTAGCACATAGGGACTGGAAAGAAGAAAGTGCACGGGGAGTTTGTCTAGAATTGGTAAATTTGCTGTGTCTTGGAGGGTAAGTTGGGGATTAGCACAAGGAAAAGGAAAATGAAATCCTCTCAATTCTGCTGAGGGATTGACTGGCGGGTAGCCTTGGGGAGGGGTCTCATGGCAGATCAAAATCATTCGATGCCTCTGTTTTTTTGTCTTCTCTTCTTCCTTTCTGTTACTTATAATAGAGCTGCTACAGTGAGAAACAGTGACAGGAGGACCCCTGTTTTATTTGCCCTTTACTTGCTGATTGACGGGTAAATTGTCATTTGCAAGTTGCCGATTATTCATTTCCTATCTATACTTTTATAGCTATCAAATTCAAATGTCCTGCTTTTTCAAGGGGCAATTATTAGTTTTGATTTCATTACTTGTCGCAAGATGATTTCAATGGGACTCTCTCTGAAGCGTACACATCCTGATGTTGAATGCCCATTTTATGTCCCTTTGATTTTTAACAGGGCACCCTAAAATCACATCTGTACTTGGATTTTCTTTGTAATTCCTGTGATCGTATTTATATCTTATTATGCTGAAATTACAGGGAAGTGAATAGCAAATTGGCATTTCAAGCTTGTTTTATACCCCAAATACTTTGGGAATTAATGTCAATAAAACCGCGCTTCGCTTCCAAGTGCTGGCCAGCGTAATATCCCGGTATCATCCCCTGCCCCGTCATCCAAGCCGTTTGATCCGCACCCATAAGGTCTCGGGCGTGGGGCCCTTTAAAATTCCCCTCGTGCCAAGGGCTGGCAGCCCCAACGCGCCAACGGCTTGGCGCTACGTAATATTAGCTGCCGTGACCCGCCTCCAAGCCGTTCGGCCGCGCGTTGGGGCTGCTTATCCGCGGCGGTCTCGGGTGTGGCCTTTAACAGGATTCTCCTCCCCAAGAGGTGCTGCAGCCCCCAACGCCGCCCCAACGGATGACGACTGCCCTGCCTCCTCACCCCTGGACGCGTGTCTGGTGTCGGGACCGCTGAGCAATTGGGGATTGCGGGAGAGCTGTACCGCGTGGGCGTGCGGCATTGTTTTTCTTTCTCTCTTTCCCTAGGCACAGCGCTGGCCTACCGCTTCTCCGAGCTAGAGATGCGCCCCCCGAAATAAGTCTCTCCTCTGTGTGTTTGCCTCCTATCACACAGCTTTGACAACGTTGTCCTCTCGCGAATCTCTCCCTGCAAGGACCACACAGCAGAGACTATTGATTTTATGCTCCTCCTCAATGGTGTCCCCCCTCCCCCGCTCCCCTCCCTTCACCGTTTCTCTTTCTTCTTTTCCCTGTAAAGCTTCCTCGATCTTTTTATGCTCTCGTTATTCAATTTGCTTTCAATTATTCAATTTCTGTAGCGAACTGTGTGACAACTTCGACTATCAGTAATCCTTGTGAATAGGAAAAGGACTTGCCCCCCCGGTTTATTACATTAAGGACATATAATTTGTGTAAGGGTTTGGGTGGTGTCTCATAGTTTAGATTCCTAACTTATTAAATTATGAGTTCGCGTGCTTTTAAGAGATTATCAGTTCAAGTCCTACAAATTTTCAAAATTACTAAAATCCAATGATTATTAACTTTAAAATCTGGAGTCAAAATTAATCGAAGTGAATACAATAAGTTCTAACTCCAAACATCTGTTTCCATTGCCCTTATTTTTAATCTAAAAAAAGCACAAAAGTAACACATGCAGTTCAATTCATGCATGTTACGCGTTGTGCAAGTACAGGCTTATTTGTTTTGTATATTTTAAAAATTTTTAATAAGTTTTATAGATCGTTTTGAATCGTATTGATTATTGTTAAAAGCTTATTTTTAAAAACGTAAAAAATAATTATTTTAATATATTTTTTGTTACGCAATAAAAAAAATACTTTAAATAAATAACAGATATGCTATATTCTTAAACAAAACATAAACTCATGTACATCCAACTTGATTTATTTCAATTTTAGCAGAACCTCCCATATCTTCTCTGTTTCATGCAAATTGTGTAAGTCCCAAAAGCAACGAGAAACAATATTTTCCCAGTAGCCCTAAACCGGGTGCTAACCTTATGTCTCATACAGCTTATATATATATATAAAGAAAACTGATGCAAAAAAGAAGGTATATATTATATTATATCATGAACTCATTTTCATTGCTTGATGCGAATAGTGGGCGATGCTCAAGAAGAACTTCTTGACACAAAAGGTTGAAATAAAATACATGTTCATAGTGTTATATAGATAACATATAAACCAAGCTGCCAATGGCATTTCTCCTGCTGTATAACCCCACCCGGAAAGAATTTATTCCACTCCATAAAATTTTCGTCAAAAAGTACCTTCAACATTATTAGACTTTCATAAATGCTTGAGAAGACCATTGATGTTGATCTGGCCCCGACTCTTGCTCCAGCACGAAATGGAGGGCGGCAATGTTTCCTGTAATTCTTCCCCCCAGATATTTAGGGATTATATATATATGTATAGCATATTTGCTTTAAAATGAAACAAATATTATATGATACTACAATTTGTAAATATATCTTATTCGTGAATCTTCACAAAACAAGAAAGATATCATCTGGGGTTTTTGAAGCATCCAGCAAATATTGTGAATTGCAAACGTGTCAGTCATCATATTACCCGATAATTTGCATAATTAAAATCAACTCATCACTTTTGTATTATTGAAATTAATTAATTACATAATAAAGTTTACAGAATTATTACACAATTCGAGTACACTCAAGTATTTAAAAGACAACTATAAGAAGAAGAATTTAGTATGACACTATTCATATTTAAAATGCGTTTTTTTCCTTCTTTTTTTTCGCACTTGTCCCTTCTATTCAATTTCAAACAATCTCTTCCTATGAATTTGTCTAATTTTCCATATTAAATGTGATGCAGCGATGTGTGACGTTACAGTCACACATAGACTGAAAACATTACATTTTGTTTTCAGCTTAAGCTTTGTTCTAGACATGTCCACAGACATTTTTGTAACATCCAGGGGCAGTTATCCTTTTAAGCACGCGGATGCTTTTCAATAACTACTCACTACTGGCTGGCTGGCTGGCTGTTTTCGTTTCTCTTAGCACGATATATTTTTCTTTTGTCCACAGTTACCGCGACCATATGCTACAAAAAAAATTAGGAAAATAGAAATGGAAACATCAACCGATAATATTCTCGGTTGTTATTTTTTTTATGGATTGCCAGGCACTTAAAAAAAAAGGTTGATAATATTTTTTTCATTCTTTTATACTATTTATTATTTTATATTGCTAGTACATGTAATTACTTGTATTATCTTTTTTCTAGAGAATTATATTTTATTAATGTTATGGATTTATATGTTAATGTTTGTTTGAGATTTTTTAAAAAATAAAATTTGTTATTATTTGATAAAATTTGAGTTTGATTGTGTGACTTTATATATATATATATGTTATAATTGAAGAAAATGATGAGTATATTTTAAATGGTATCAATCACATTTTGTTAATCTTTATTATAGTTAGAAATTTTGAGAAATTGATTTTTTTTTTTATGCGTATTGATAAATCCAATATTATTTTATTTAGATTTTCGTAAGTAATGAGAATCGTTCTTGGATATGTCAAAATTGACATGAAGATTGTTTAAGGCAAGGTTATACTCAAGGTTTTAAAGTTTTATTATCATGTACTTTCTAAACAAAATGATATTAAGTGCAGATAAAATTAGATGTCCATATGTGAAGTATACAAATAAAAAAGGTTTTGCTATAAAGATATTGTTCGGTAATGCATCTACTTAAAAAAAGTTCGTTGAGAAAGATTTATCATTGATTTACATACAAAGAATCATACATTCCTTATGGAAACCATATTATAAAGAATGGTTGGTTCAACTTATAGTTATAACAACATATATGAGTTTGCAAATGATAATAGTATCTTTATAGGGTATGATGCAGGATGTAATATGAATGAGATTATGATTATTCATGTAAAGGTTCATGCAAATCCCTTTAGATGAAGAATCAAAATATAAATGTAGCTAAGTTTTTGTAAACTTTGAAAAGATTATAATAAACCTTTAGGTGCATAACTTACATAAATTTATTAGTCATTATGTGGATTTACGGATGATAATAGTAATTCTTATAAAAATATGATAATTAATACAAATAAAAATGATCAGATTATTCAAGTAAGGTTCACTTAACACTCTTTTATATAAAGAATCAAAATATAAATATAGTAGGTTTTATAAACTTTGAAAGATTTTGATGAACCTTTTATGAGATAAGTGCATAACTTACAACAAATTATTTTTCATTACACGAGTATTTACTATCAAGTCATATTATCATTTGGGTCTATACTCTAAGTAGTGTTTTTTTCCTTACTTCTTTTAAAATATGTTGCGTAGCCTTTGTATTTTTTTTTAATTAATAATTTATTTTTTATTTTTCTTTTCAGCTCACACTACATCTAGATTAAATTTAATTAATCAAATTTGATCAACCTAAAAAACTCTAACCTTAAAACCCTAAAAAAAAAATTAGTCAAAAAAAAAAACATAAATGGTGTTATAATATACCTTTAATTGTTGTGAAATCTGTGGTGGTAGCCGCGCAAAGTGTTTGTAATACACATATATGTTGGTATGTACTAACTATGATGTTGTTTGCTCTCGCAATACATAGTGTTGATTAATTTTTTAAAAAAATGTCAACTTGACATTATTTAAAAGACAGTATCAACAAAATCTAGCCATGGACATGTGCATGCATCTTTGTTCTTTGTCATCATTAGCTTACTGTTCTATAAATAAGATCAAGAAAAATCCCATCGCCCACAAACCCTCCATTCATTATGGGACCCTGTATTCACTATTCATCCACAAGCAGTCAATGCAACATCTCCAAAAAACACCTGATTCTACTCTCGAATTCTCCGAAAAAAATCCCTTTGAGCCTGACGGAATTTTGATTAGAACCGTGGATTATATATTTTTGCTTATGCTTCAAAACAAAGCAAAACTAGCTGATCTGTTTTAGTTCATTACAGTGATTACAGTATTAAATTTATATCGTTTAAATGGATTATTGAATGTTGGCTTTTATGTGAATCGTGGGTCGGTGATGAATTGAAATAAATATGGGATTAATGTTAGTAGGTGAAACTGGGATTTTGTTTTACTACTTTTGGTGATTAAATTTCCAACCATCTATTACCTTGTGATTTTACTAGAACTATCTATTATTTGCATTGGAAAATTTGGTTGCTTGTATCTGCAAAAAGTGGCTGGTTTGATGCGCTGATGTTCTAGAGCCGTGATTTGATCAACGACAAAAAAGAAAAGAAAAGAAAAGATGTCATTACAGGGAGAAAAAGGGGCAGAAGCTTTTGTCTTGAATCAATTAGGAATTGATGAGATAATTGAAATTTTGAGGAAATGTGGAGTTAGGGTATTAATGGTTTCGATCATAGCTGGTCTCTACATCAGTTTTCATAGTTTTCACCTTGGTCTTGTTTTGTTCTTGCCTTTTTGTCAATCTTATTTGCACTTTGTTTATGCATATTGATGCAGCTTAGTTTCTAACTGTGTTTGTTGGATGGTGAGGTGTGCTTTTTTCGCCCACAAACTAGAGAACATACTGGTGTATAGAAATTAGAGGCTCTATACTTGTCACTGAACTTTGTATCTCTATTCTTTTTGAAGTTGTCTTTGTTGCCAATCTTCTAGTTGTTTGAATCTTTACTCTGCTATATGTCATCTATTGCTTGGTGCACTTACATCACTCAATTCTTGTTTTTTATTTTTGTTTTTCTGATGTCTGCACATAATTTGAATTGGCTTCCATTTGTTGCTGGATGAAGAAATCTCCTTGGCATGTGCAGTGCGCCTTTCATTATCTGCAGAATTGGCAAGCTATTACTTTAGTCTTTAGTGCAGTGCTTTCAGCTACAATATATATCAGACTGAAGTCTTTGAGCAACGTAGGGGTTTTTTCTTGTTTTAAACTGGAACTTTCCTGCAGTTTTGCATGTTTGTGACCTACCTCTATGTAAGTTTGCATACTGTATTTACGGGGTGAGTTTCTGTCGCGGCTTTTTGCCTCATTTAAGCTTTTTGATGTAATCCAATCTCCTCCTCACCAAAAACTAATCCTTCTTTTTTTACTATTGATATCAATAACTGGAATCTCTATGATTCTGTATTTCCAAACAAGTCAAATTCAAGCTCATTGAAAAAAAGTCCATGATCTTCTACTCATCATGGAAGCCGCGTTGGGATAGGACATTCTCCAATGCTTTGACGGTACGAACTCTCGAAGTAAAGTTCTATTCTCATTTATCAGTTCATCTAGCATTGAAATGGTTTAAGAGGCCTTTCGTTACAAAATATATGAAGCTTTTCCGGCATAGTCTATGCACGCTTGTAAGTTGCAAGAACTCAAAAAGTTAGTTTCTTAATAACTATCGTTGTCAGGCACATTTCATTTTGTAATTGGTGTTCTTTTTCTTTTTTTTTTGTTTGTGTAATAGTTACACACTAAATTAATTATTCAACAGAGGTTATGTAATAGTGTGGGTCAAAGGATAAGAAAAAAACAGACCCTAGTAATGGCTGGACTTTGTAAGTGTTTATATTGAAATAAACTTTGGGCTAGAAGAGAAGAAAACAAACTTTGTTATGGCTTGACCATTACACATAAAGATCGGGGAGCGTCATGATAGTTTAAATAATATTTATATTTATGCGAATCATTCAAATGACTCCAAGTCAACTTGATAGCCATCAAACAATTCAGTTTGAAATAACAAAAAAGCCATGAATGATAGTTGAAAAAAAATTACTTTAAAGTAATTTAGTCTTGTACACCATACTTTAAAAATATAAAACACTGAATTACCCTATTAATCTCTTAAAAAAATTCTTTAAATAAATAAAGTTTTTATACATTTAAAAGATTAAAAAAAATCAAATTATCCTATTTATTCTTATAATAACTAATGAAGCTTGCATAAATATCATTTTAATCTTAATAGTATGCTAATTGGTGTTTTATTGGTGAGAGAAAAATAATAATTATATTGTTTACAGAAATAGTGACTGGTGTGAAGACATTGTAAATTCTCATGGCTTTCATTTTTATTTTGTATTTTAAATCCACAATCAATATATGTTTAGAGAATTGGCCAGGCTTGATTAAATCTTAAAAAAGGAAACACCCATATTCAATTAATATATCCAATATATAATAGTTGAGCGTTTTGACACGTGTCAACCTTTTATTGAAACTATTAGTTGCCCTTACACTTTCCCTTGCGAAAACTTGTATAAATTTTTCATTTTCTTATTAACTAGACGTTTTTGAAATATCTACAACTCGAAATCCTTAAAATCTTAATTGACTTTTCTAAGAAAAATAATAAAATCCAAATGAGGTTATTCAATTAAATTCAAATATGTAAAAAATGTAGCATTTAACATTAGATTTTAAATCTAAACTTAAAGGACTCTAAATCCAACAAATAAATTCATAAATTCACCACCTTGACGACCTTCATTCTTGGTCTCCAAAGGTATGGAGGGAAGGGGTTGAGTTTCACTCTCTAGCAAGAGTCGAACCAGAAAACCTCTTTAAGAGCGTGTTGATAGTGTGATAGTGGTGTGCTTTTCAAATAGCTTTTCATGCCGAAATACATGCTAATGATATTTTTTTATTTTTTAAAATTATTTTTGACATAGGCACATCAAAACGATTTAAAAAGATACAAACTAAACTCAATTTTAACAAAAAAAAATTCAAATTAAACACAAAACACAGGTAAATCCTTGCAAAACATTACACTTCTAAGCACAGCAGGAAAATTCAATTTTTCTCCGCGGGGAATCACAGGTGACCCGTAGACATCTAAAGCAAGACTCCGTAGCTTTTTTAGATGGTGTTTAATTTTATAGTAATAATTGTTGTTATTTAAAAGAAAAAACATTCATTTAAAAAAAAAAAAACATGGTGACACCCAGAAACAGACACTCAATGGCTGCATCCTTGCTTGTTGCATTATGTTCATTGCATATTTCTTTTAAGAACACCACCTGGAATCTAAAAAAACGTACTTCCCTTTGTTTTTCTCCTCCCTGTCTTCTTCCCTGTTCTTCTTCGGCTACATTAAATGCCTCTGCTAACTTGTTAAAGTCAAAGAATGCTTTGTCTTTGTCTTCTATAACACCAAGTGCTCTACTTAGGTTTGTCATGTCATAGACTGGGTCCTTTTGTTTGTCGGTGTTGCGATTTTTATTGGGCTCTGCTTCATTGTGACAGGTAGTGATGCATCGCCAGTTGCTAATTCTGTATCGAAGAAAAATAAATTAAAAAAAAAAAAAAGATTTGTTAGTTGATTAATTCAACAGATAGCAGAACTGATCATTATTTTCATAAAAGATGTGGAACTACTTGTTCAATGGTAACAGGGAGTTATAGATCAGTTTCTGATCTTTATCACAGAGAATCAATTGCAAAAATTAAAAATAAAAATAAAAATTCATAGATGGCTCTGGAGGACATAATTTCTTTAGCTATCAGGACATCAACAGGGAGCTTCTCTTGTCATTCCCTGTTCTTCTTAGTTGCTCAGCTTTGAACCTCGTTAACAAGTCTAAACAAAATACTTAACCAAAATCAATGAAAAAGACATTTCCAAAAGTGATTTGTAGAGGACTCAGAGCCGTTTATTTTTAAAAGTGTTTTTAATATTTTTTTTTAAAAAAAATATATTTTTAGTATTTTTAAATTATTTAGATTTACTAATATAAAATAATTTAAAAAAATTTATTTCAATATATTTTTAAAAACAAAAACTGTTATAACACAGAGTAGATTCTCCCAGGAACCACTTTGGGATGAAAAGTGATTCATCATTGGAAGAGTCAAACAATGAATAAATGTCTTTGTGCGATTTGGAATTTTTTTTAGGGTTTAAGAAAATAAATAATTTTTTTTTTAAATAAAACTTAAACAGCATGCGAAAGAGAGAAATCATGTCTGTCTTTGTCATTAGATAGAGAGCGATAAATTAAAAGTACTAGATTAAGTTTTTATTGGTTCAGATCATTAAAAAAAATCATGTTCGAAGAAAAAGAAAAATTTCCTAATTAATCTAAAAGCTGTTTATGATATTATATATATTATATATGTAAGGGTAATTTAATAATTTTGTCAAATGTGAAATTTAATGTTGACTCGGTAATTTTTTTTAAAGTATAAATAGATAATAAAAAACAACCTAACTACATGATGATTTGTAAATGTAATTTTTCATTTACATTGTTAAAACACATACTTTAGTTTAATACAGAACACATAATTCTATTTTTAAAACGTTACATGCTTTGATTTCAATAATTAATTGGCCTCTATTTAAAAACTATTATACTTAGTTTTATCAGATCATAAATTGTGTTGCTTTCTTTGTTTTTTTAATCTTTTTGATTTTCTTGAATCCTGGTTTCATTTGTGACAGACGATGATAGATTATTTGCTAATCTCAAAAAGTCATCAATCACAAAAAAATAAAAAATAAACTGATAATTAATTTAGCAGATAATGAGCTCAGTACGGTGTAATTCCATAAATCTAATTTATTTTCTTGATAGGTAAAGGGAAAGTGAACGTATCAATTAAAAAGCCGGAGATAAATTTAGAGTGAAAACGCGAGAAAAATAATAGAAAGAGAATTATAAAATATGATAGGAAAGAAGAGACGAGGCCTTCACATCTGTATTTAAAAAAATGAAATTTGAATTGAAGCTGATGACTCACCAGTTTTAAAATTAAAAAATTAAAAAAATATTATTTAAATATATTTATAAGTAAAAATCATTTTGAAAAATAATCATTATCATATTCTCAAAAAAAATTTTAGAGTTTGATTGTTTTTGCATATGAAAATGCTTTTGGATTTTTTTTTATTTTAAATAACTTTTTTAATTGTGTTTTAGATCATTTTTGATGTATTAGTGTTATAAAATTTTTTTAAAAATATTATTTTATTATATTTTTAAATAAAAAACTTTAAAATAAAAAAACTATAATTTTTAGTAGCCGCCATCACTTTTATGTATTTAATAATACTTTGAAAGCTATGAACACAAACAAAGATTTATAACTTTAAAAAGTGTTTTGGTAATGCTTAGCTTTCAAAAAACTATAATTTATATCTTTTTGAAAATCACATCCATAATTAAATTTGTGATTTTCGAACGGCTGAAACAACTATGAGCCTTTTGCTGTTTCTTGTCGTTGTTGTCTTGTAGATGTTTTTTTTTAATTGAAAAAAAGATTTTGGTTTTTAGAGGGGAGGGTTAACAACTAATGAACTGGTTAGGATTGTTATCCTTTTTGTCAACAACTAGAGATTTGCATTCAGACAAGGTGACACTGACATGTGTAACCCACATGTTTTAATCAAATTGATGTTACACTACAAAAGTGCATTTTTTACCTGAAAAAAATAAAAATGATTTATTTATATTTTTTAAAAAATTATTTTTAAAATTAACGTATTAAAGCTATTTAAAATATATAAAAACGTTAATTTTTAACAAAAATAAAAAATAAAATAAAAAGAATGATTAAGAGGAAAGGCTTTGATAAATCATTAGTTGCTTTGAGTTCTTAATTATCAATGGGGTCCCAATCGTCCAATCCCTCACCACACAACTTAGGAAAGAAAGCCTTGCTGAACGCTGTTTCTTACAGAACAAAACAATAAAACACACTTGGGTAATCTTATTTTATTCTCAATCGATCTAGAATGGATGACAACAGATAAGGTATCACAATATTACATTTTATCCGATTCACTGCACTTTTATAAATCCGAAACTACATAAAACAGGTGTCGTTATCGTTAAAAAAGGCCTAATTCATCTTGCTTTTCAAGTGTGACAAGATCACAGCATATTTTGCTTCTGGGGTCTTCTTTTGATTCCCATGAAACCAACCCCGAACGGAGCAACCTGACCTCAGGAGAGTGGCCCCCGTTTTCACCAACTACTTACAGATAAATAATGTCCCGGCCAAGCCGTCCAGAGTCAGCCGCATCCTTCATGGAATCCATCCATGATCCAACCTAGTCCTATAAAGTGTTTCCTTGGTTGGTTGGTACTTGCAAATAGAGTCAACCACCTCCCATGGGGTTCGTTCGTTTTGAAGAGCTAGCCCTACAGCAATCATTTTGCTAAATCGCCCTTGTTCTTAACGAGCATAATTATTATTTTTTCCTCCGCCGTATTACTGGTCGGAAAGACAGAGGACGCACAGGATCTCGGCCTGTGAAGGCTTGCCACCGAGATGTGTCGGCTAAAAGCATCACAGGCAATTTAAAGGTGCATAAAGCTAGCATGATATACAGGGGATTACATTATAAAAATTAATTGGGGTAGGAGTAAGGAAAGTTTGTAGGGCATCTTGTAAAGCTACTTTGAAGCACATATCACTGCAGCTGAGATCGAGGTGCAATGATTGTCCCCACACAAATACAATATTGCGATGGTAACACCGTGACTGGATAAACCTCTCTTTGAGTGGAAGCAATTCCGGGTCCTAAAAGTGGCCGGACAGCGGTGAGATAATTTATTTATTTATTTTTAAAAAAGGGCGAAAATAATCATTTCCAAAATGCAAAAGAAAAGACACATAGTTCTTTGAATATAATAAGATAAAATAAATAAATAGAAGAGAGACCTAAAATTTGTTAGCTGGCTGGCTAGAACTTCAATGAATTTTTAAGCGCTTTATGAGTTCTCCTAACTTGGTTTAAAACGAGTACCTTTGGTGGAAGTTGAAAACAAGCCTGAATGTGAGCTTTTTCGAGACTCAAGACGATGAAGTCATGATATATTCCTTACTTTAGTTTTTTTAAAAAATTTCTTGAGTGGAAGGTCAATAATTAGATTTTTTTTTTCTAGATGTATGAAATTAGCGTGAGAAATATATCTTTTAAAATCATTAAAAGATGAAATTTAGTCTTGATTAACCATACACTTATCTAAAAATTTATTTACTATAGAAAAAAAGGGAGACTAGAAGAGATTAGCAAGGGAAGATCCAAACCTAATGGATCTTAATTTGATTTTCTACGAGAAAAAAGAACAGTAATAAAAGTGAGTTAAAATTAAACTTAATTTCTTAATTATAAATCAAAATATCATAATGCTTATATACACATCTAATTAAATAAATCAATATTTGATCAAGAAATAATTAGGATTAAGATATATGATTTTGGCAATATTGTGTCATGTACTTAGTTGTGTTTTTAATAATTTTGTTTTCAAGAATAAATTTTTTATTTAATCAAAACTATTATTTTTGTAAATAAAAAGAAAAAATTATCGTTAACAAAAAGTAAATTGAATAAAATGATGAGTCCAGCTATCAAATAATTTAATATTAAATGATGAAATTAAATTTTGTTTTTTAAAAAAAGCAACAAGAAAAAAAGATTTGGGTCAATCACTAATCTCGTGGCCATAGGCATAAGACTAGAATAGTCTCATAGAAAGAAAAGTAAAAAAAGACATGAAAATCAATCCCTAAAAACCAAAAAAATCTCAATTTAAAAAATATTAAGTGATGAGATTGAAAAAAATAACAATAAAAAGGGTAAAACAACAATAAAAAATAGAATTAAAATCAAATGTTGAGGGATACAAAATTTGAGATAAAAACAAATTAAAATCAAATGGTGAGGGATAAGATTAAAAAAAAAATTAGCAAACATGTTAAAAAAAATTAAAAGAATGATAAATAAATTTGATATAAAAATCAAATTAAATCAAATGATAAGAGATGAAATTGAAGAAAAACAATCAGTCAAAAATAAGATAAAAAAAAAAAAATAACAATAAAAAAAACAAGAACTAAACTAGATATAAAAAATTAAATGAGAGGACATCTTCACACTTTCACCAAGAAAAAAAGAGAGAAAAGAAGAAGAAGAAAAAAAAATTCACTAGAATCAAACTGTGGTATACATTTATTGTACCTTAAAAAGAGGATGTTAGCACGCTTCCAACCTAGCAATGAAAGGTAAAATTTCACCATTTAAAACATAGTGAAGGGTGTGGGCCGCGTCTAATCATTCTGTCCCTCACATGCCGACCATTTTTTATTGATATTTTATAGTTAAAAAGACCAAATCACCTCTTATGCAACATAAGTATATATATAAAAATCAAATGTAAAAGACAAAAAGAAACCCTTAAAAAATGCCTATAAAGCCCCTATATACCAGTTTCTTTATTTTCTTTGTTTCCAATATTATTTTAATTATTTTATTATTATAAAATAATATAAAAAGATCGGTCTAACACTATTGAATTTGAAAATTGACTAATATGCCCCCTTGAAAAGACCCAATTTACCCTAAATGGCCGAACATTTGATAAAGATTTCTAAAAAAAAAAATAAAAAACTAAGTGGGGTTTTTTATTACTAAAGTAAACTTAACACGTTTTTAGAATATTGTATTAGTTACATGACCTGCGCGATGATATAAGTTATTTTTTTTTTGCATAAAAAATATATAAAAAAACTAAGATTTAAAAAGTCTTGGACTTTTTTGCAAGCTATACTTAAAGAGTTTTGTGTTTGGTTGTAACGTCTGACCTAAGAGTAATATTTATAATATTAATAATAATATTAAGCTTGCATGACCCAAGTTTAAGTGAGTCTGACTGTAACACTGGACCTAGAAATATTGGATGTGGGTCTGGCTATAAAGTCGTATCATAAAAGTTAATAATTAAATAGATTAATTAAAAAGAAAAAAAAACCAACAGGAAGAAAAAAAACTAATAAAGAAAAAGAAAAAATTTGAATAATTGGTTAAAACTTTAAACTAGGTTATCCCGTAAAATCTGGGATTCACGTCATGAAAGTTTGATAACTAAATTAGAAAAAAAAAATTAACGGGTTTACCCCAAAATTAACTAGGTTAACCCATCGAACCAAGTTAACCCATCAAACCTAAGATACGTGTTATAAAAGTCTGATAATTAAATAGAAAGAAATTTAACATTAACAAACTAAACTAAATAAAAAAATTAAATAAAAAATAATTCGGGTTAACTCGTTAATTAACCCATCAAATCCGGGATTCGTATCATAAAAATCTGATAACTAAATAAAAAAAATTTAACATAACAAACTAAATCAAACAAAAAAAATTATTAAAAAAATATTAAAAACTAAAAAAGAAAAAACAGTTTTATAATATAATAATAATTATAATATAATATATTAATAAGTGAAAGGCATAACTAAATAAAAATTTAACATTAATAAATTAAATCAAATAAAAAAATATATTAAAAAAAACAGTTCTATATATATAATTATAATTATAATATAATAATTATAATAATATAACATATTAATAAGTGAAAGGCTTGAGAAGTTACCGTGTTTTTCCTAAAATTTTTAGAGTATTACTTAATAATAATAATAATAATATCTTTGCTTTCTTTTGATTTCTTTCTCGTAGGGGGTGTTTGGTATTACGGTTAAAAATACTTTTTTAAAAAATTTGAATTTTTTTTTTTTTGCGTTAAGTAATATATTTTTGATATTTTTTAAATTATTTTAATGTGCTGATTTTAAAAATAATTTTTAAAAAAAAAATAATATTATTGACAATGCTTTTCTGAGTGAAAAACATTTTTAAAAAGCAACCTCAACCACACCTTCAAACACGCTTTAAATCATCAACGTCGCTGAATGTAGACAAATCTAAACAATTCCGGACAAATAAAATTGCTCAAGTGAAGAGTCATCTTCTTCAGATCAATCCTTGAGATCTACGTATTACCCAACAACATTAACTGATTGATTGATTGTTAATCTCTTGTCAAATTTTGTGAATTGTGTCGTTCTTTACATTGACCGAATACACACACACACACTTTCTAAACGTTGTTTATTGGTTGTTTAGAATTGTGTTTAAAATAATATTTTGTCAAATATTTTTATTTAAAATTATATTTTAAAATTATCTTAATATATTGATATAAAAAATAATTTTAATTTTTTTAAAATATGATTATAACCTCTACGATGTGATTACATAATTTAAAAAGAGGTTATATTTTTGTCAATCTCAAAAGAACAAATTATAAAACACTAATTACTCTAATCATCTTAACTCTTTCTTTGGCCATTCGCTACGGTTCGTGTTTATGTTTCTCCTCTTTTTTTCAATTTAAGTTTTTAGTTTTTTCATAGTACAAATATTTTTTTTCAAATACTTTAATCTCCAAGAGTTGAACTCTATCCATTTATTATTGAAACATAACTCAATCCTCGAGTAAACTTCATCCCTCCTTAACCATTGGGCGGTCCTGCTCATCTGCAAATGTCATGGCACACTGTCATCTCTTTCCTTGTTACCGTTAAATATAGGAGTCCAAGAAGTCAAGCAAGGCAAAGAGTATAAAAAATTATTCATTCTCAAAAAAGAGGAGTATTAAAATAATAATAAAAAAAAAACACAAAAAAAACAAAAAATCAAGTGAAAACACAGGAAAAGCGCAGCAAACCAAACCCAGCATTACCTTAACCCATCTCCCACACATACCTTCCTTCTAAGACATCCAAAGCACAATCCACGAACCACAATCCACACAGTACGCTGCAAAAATTTTTCGTCTTTACCTCTCTCACTTTCTCTCGATTTTTTCTTTCCTTGAGAAAGTTAGAAGAAGGGAATTCAATTCCATTCATCCTTACAATCCACAAAGACAAGAGAGCGAAAGATTTGATTCTATTGTTTAAATTTCCCATTTTGTCATGACGGAAACTATGGAAACTGCAACCTCTACAACACCAAAACAACCCCAAATCTCTGAGATGTTTTCAAAATTTGCTCTTGCTTTCAAGACCAAAACTTTCGAATTCTTCGCCGATGAAACCACCGCCGCCGATGAAACCACCGACGTTGATTGCGGTTTCTCTCTCCTTGAATTCCGCTGAGGATTTTATCCCTGACCAGAAGTCATAATCTTGAAGCCTGACAACCCTTGAGTCAAAATCAAGACTTCTTGCCACAAGAAAGAGTTGGCAGTGAAAAATGGCGAGACCCAGATCAAGCCTTTAAACACCCCAGTTAGCTAATACTTTTTGAATTTCTTCAGTTTTATCTACAGTTTTCTTCGTTTGAAGCTTCTTATTTGCAGTTACAAACTGGCGCATGTGCCTTTTAATGAAAGAGAGCATTAAAGTAGCTGATAAGGCTTTGGTTTTCAGCTCTTCATGAGATTGTCTGATTTGAAGCAAGTTTATAGGGATTTGTGTAAGAATCCTGATTTTGGTGATGATTTGCCAATTGGGTCTTGTTTGGAAGCTCAAGTAGAAGAGAATCAAAGCAAGCTGAGAATTTTGGGGACTGTTTCCAATAGTTTGCAAACAGAGATCGATCAAAAAGATAGTGAAGTTTCGGTTTTGAAGAAGAAATTGAGTGAGGTACAAAGGTTTAATTCTTTATCGTTAAGAAGTTGTGCAGGTAGTTTGAATTTGAATTTTGAGGTTTTGTTGACTGTTAAGGTTTTTGATTCTGTGTTAAATGATGCTTGTAGAACAATGCATAAGTTTACTAAGATTTTGGTTGATTTGATGAAAAAGCTAGGTGGGATTTGGACTTGGCAGCGAATTCTGTTCATTCTGATGTTGATTATGTGAAAAAAGGGCATAAATCGTTTATGCATTTTTATCCTATGTTTTCTTTGGTGATGTTTAAAGGTTTTAATTTAGAAAGGGTTTGGTTTTGGAGAGTGAGGGTGAAGTTTCTTGTAACGGGCTTGGGATTGGATTCAGTTAAGAGTAACAGTTCATTGAAGCAATTGCTTGAGCATGTATCTAGCAATCCTATGGAGTTGTTAAGTAGGAATCCTACTTGTGAATTTTCGAGGTTTTGCGAGAAGAAAAATATCAAAGAGCTTATGCACCCGGCAATGGAGTCGTCAATTTTCAGCAAATTGGATCAAAATTGAAGTTGTGTTGAATTCGTGGAGGTCACTTAGTATGTTCTACGATTCATTTGTTAACATGGCCAGTTCTGTATGGACACTTCATAAACTGGCATTTTTCTTTTGATCCGTGGTTGATATTTTTCAAATGGAAAGAGGGGTTGATTTTTCAAATGGTGTATATGGAAGATGTCACGAGGAGAATGCACCATGCCTAATAAAACCAGGCTAAAGGTGGGGTTCACAGTGGTTCCAGGTTTTAAAATCGGAAGAAACAGTAATCCAATCTCAGGTTTAATTTATGTGCTTGACATGTAATGAGTAATTTTTTACGTTTGCTGCCTAAGCAAAAAGTAAATATGTTTAGGTTGGATATCCTGCGCTAAGTTCGAACACTGAGGGTTTTGGATGTGGCCAAAACTATAGTGACACTAGAATCCAAAGGATTTAGGTCAGGTTTTTAATGCATACACCAGTTGACTAAATGCTCAAGGAGAAATTTGGAAATATATATGATGAGACAATCCAGCCTTTTTGTTGTACTGTTGCACCAGGCATTAAGAGCAACAATGGTAATGCAGCTCTTGGCTTTCTTTTGATGTGCAGTTATAGAATTATACTTATAGTTAGGTTGTGAATTTACACACCCCTTTCATCTTTCTTTCATTGTGCTAAGTCCTGTGTAAAATATTCTGTAAATGTTGTTTTTTACTTTGTATTGATTGCAAGCTCTCTTCTGACACAAAAAACCTTTACCAAAATGTGTATCTGACCTTTGCCTCATTTGTAAACAAAACAATTTACTTGGAACGGAATGTTGAGCTGTAACATGGTCCTGTTTACATAAGCCGTGTGTTGAAGATATATTGTTAAGTGGCTTGAGAGCAATCGTCTTAGACATTAAACCAATGGTGTGGGTAATATTATTCCTTTTTTAATCCAAGAACTGTGAAATTCTTCTGGTTTTGAATGGATAATGTTCATACATTTTTTTCCTGTCAGCTGTTTAGAATCACTCTGTTTATATATTATTTGAAACAATTAGCTTGAGAATCCAGCCAATCCATAACACATTCTTCTGACTCGACAATTGCATTTTAGTTTTTGCTAATGTTTTGGTCATTTGATTTTATGCTTAGTTTGACGTGTCCGTGGCTTAAAGATTTTCCTTCTTTTTTACTCCATGTTGTCTGTCCAAATTTTTGTTGTTGTAGATAAGAGTATTAAGCACTGTTTTAGTTGTTCTTTGGCTAGCTTATTAATATATTACTTCTATTGGGGTTTTATGTTGATCCTATGGGGTGATGGGTGTGATTGTGAGTTCTTCTCTGATGAAAATACTGTGTTAATGTCCCTTTATTTTGGCCAATGGTCTTTGAATGATAACGGTGTATTACAGTACATAGGCTTCCAGTTAGGCAATTGCATTGTTCAATGGATTATTTCATTACTGATAATGGTTCTGGAATTCGACGAATCATTTTGGTATCTGTCTATATTCTGTTTTAACTGGTTCGTATCAGTGCATCAAGTCTGCATATTTTCTGGAGCACGATATAATCTGTGATGTTATATAAAACCAAAAGACCGGGGAAGATAAAATAAGTTAGGGATCCTGAATGGTGGTTTTCTCCCCCGTGAAGTTTAGGCCTCTGTGGTTGGTACTAACAGAAACCTCCATTTTATTTTAATTGCTCTGTTTTTATCCTTGAACTGGTTTACTGCAATGGATGCTTCATTTAGAAATCCAGCTATGAACTCCCAACCAGCAAAAGAACGCAAATTATTTTCAGAAAAAGAAACGATTAATTGTATCGGAACATGTGCCTTCAAGGTGACCTTCCCGTCACTGAAAAAGGGATATTTAGCAATGCCCAGCTTTCTTCCACCTTTAGATTCCAAAAACTATTTGTTTATGGAAACACTGTATGTAGTTTATCAGGACTAAGCTCCATCTTCAATTCTTTCCGCTGCTCATATGAATTTCTACTGAGGTTTTCTCTAATTAACTAAACTTTGCCGGCTTTGCCCCCTTTTCTCATGGCGCCTGTCGTCCATCAATAAACAATATTTGTTTTTTTTTTTTTTTGTTTAACTAACTGGTGGCGCTACTGTTTTGGCTCCTTTTTCTTTCAATGTAAAAAAAAGAATGTATGGTCTGATTATTTTTAATGTAAAAAAGAAATTCTAACGGTAAAGCAAGCATTTCTAATAAAGCAAAAAAAAAAAAAATTTTGAGATTTCATTCGATTGAATTTAATAAGTTGAATTAACTAATAACAAGAAAAAAAAATACAAAGTCGTAAATAAAGTAAAAAAAACGTGACAAATAAAAAAAGGTTTAAAATACCTAA